>NC_053028.1:342888435-343188435 GCF_003073215.2 Triticum urartu
GTTTCATGTGTCTCAGCTCAAGAAGTTCATTCCGCCAACGACTTGGGTGCAAACACAGTTACCCTCTCCTACAGCTAGTCTGCAAGTGCCTATTCAGGTTCCGGATCGTCGCCTTCATCAGTCGGGCCGCAAGACAGTGATGCAGGGTTTAATTCTCTGGAGTTGCGGTACACCAGCCACTGCTACTTGGGAGGACTTGGATTTGTTGAAGCAAGAGTTTCCCCACGCTCCGGCTTGGGGACAAGCCGGTTCACAAGGATAGGGGGATGTCAGCATCACCAAGACAAGGACTGAACCACTGGTTCAGTCGAGACGAGTTATTCCCAATCAGCAGACCGTAGCGGATCCGGCAACAGAAGATGGCGCGATAGAATTCAATCAAGGAGATGGGCCGGCCCAACGGCCCAAGCGAGCGACCAACCCACCGCGTTGGCTCGACGACTACAGCCTGGCCCGTTAATCGAGATAACGGTAACTGGTTTATATAGAGATCAATCTCTTCCTGTAATAGTTGGCTAGGATTGGAATGACAGCTTCGGCCGGTGTAATCGGATAGCTGTGAGGGTGGTTGGGTGGCCAGCTACCGAAACTTTTCCCCAATTCGAATTCGAATCCCTAAATCCTTCCCCTATCTAGTGAGTTGCTTACAGGTGCTCAGCTCCGTGAAGAAGAGGAAGCATGTGAAGAATACAACAGCATAGTGGATGCGACCTAGTGCAGGGAACATGTCTGAATGGACGTAGTCAACGTCAAGGAAGCAGATGGACATGTCAAAGACGAGCTTGATGCCCTCCGGCTGCGGGCATGACGACTGATGCCCGCGGGGTTTTCTCTCGGGTTCTTTGTTCTTGGAGAAGAAGAACAAACAAAGGAAGAAGAGGGATTGTGGCAGTGGCGAGAGGGGATGAGGGAAAACCCTAAGGCACGGGGCCCTGGTTTTATAGGAGGGGCGCACCGAGACCTCGGCCATGGTGGCCATGTGCCCCTCGCTCGAGCGTTTTTTACTGTGAGGAGGGTTGTGCATGGAGGAGGAAGAAATGTGAGGAGGGAGTCGCTACAAGGTGGGCTAAGGGGTGTGCCACGGTGGAGAATTACCAGTGGGGAGGGAGAGGATAGGCCTGGCGGCTAGGCTTGAACAGGGAGGCCCAAGGGGCGCTACTGGGCGGCCCTATTTCCTTTTCTTTATTTTCTGAAAATTTGAATTCCTAGGTTCAGAAAAGGAAAAGGCCAGGGAGTTTGAAAAGGAATATGAGGGATATAAATATACCCATGTGCTCCTGGATTTATCCACTATTTGAATAAAATGTCTTGGCAATGTTTAGAGGCTACAAAATTTATGCGAGTTTGAAAATAACTCAAACTTGAGTAAATCCTTATCCAAACCAAAACACTCCCAAAAGACCTAAAAATTGGAGGAGGTGGTCTTAGAATTATTTAAGATTTATAGGGAAAGGTTGAACATTTTTCTAGACAAAGAAATGTCACATGAAAATAAGTGTGATAAAGAAGAAAGGAGAAGTTTGGATGGGATAGAAACATGGATGGACTTGACGAATGGTTGCTGCTATGTGTATGTTGCATGATTGAGGTGGAGATATGAATAAGAGGGGTTCACACAAGAACACACAACAAAACTTAAATAAGCAAAACAAGACATGATGATCATGATGCAATGCTATAAAATGACAAGAGGCACATGAAAACATATAACATATAACAAGGGAGATGACCATGGCAACAACAAGGATAGCAAAATATAATCAACAATGAACATGATGCAAGAAGCAAAATATGACAATGGCACTCATCATGATCATGGCAGGGGAAAGAAATATGCAAAACAATTATGATAATGCAACAAACACAATAACCACACGGCAACAACTAAAATAAATGGAAGGCAACTAGAGCATCGGTCTCAGGATATCACAACACTCCCCACTAACAGAAGATCTCGTCCCGAGATCTTAGGAATGAGACGGAAGAGGGAGATGATAAGGTACAACAAGAGCGCAAGAGAGAAGACGAACAAAGTCGAGAGCATTCGGGTAGAAAAGAGGAACGGTGATTATGACGAGAATCGAAAGCTCAAGGAACAAAATAGACTCTGAAACCACTCTGGTTAGAACAAGATAGATAAGGAATAAGAACGAAATAATTGGGGTCGCATCCCGGTATAAGAGAAGAGGAGAGGTAGACAAGATAAGAGATTTGAAAAGAGGACACCACACTCTGGTAAATGAATAAACAAGGACATGAAATGGTCTTGGAGAAACGAGATAATGGGTCGAAGAGAGCAACATCACCATGCCTCCGGAATGAAAGAATAGAAAGTAAGTCATTGGAAGGAAAAGCAAGGGGAAAACAAAAGAAAACTTTGACCATAATTGAATTGAGAAGCATCCTTTCAAGGAAGGATTGAATGGAGTTGTTGAAAATACAACAACGAAAAAAATAAGCTTGTTGTGGGCTTATGGAAAACATCTCAAAATTATGAGGTGATAACCGGCCACAAACAAAAAATATTGTTTGCTTGAGACGAAGGAAAAGATGCGAAACAACATCTTTGAAAGATAAGGAAGAATTAGTTGCACTTCGAGATGCAAGAAGAAAAGATACTTGAGCTCCTCCAACAAGAATCTTGATGAACACTTGAAGAATGAATTAAATCCTCAATGAACCACTGTGAAGAACTCCGGTAACAAAAGAATGATGAGATAGAATTTAAGGATTAAAAGAATAAGATTAAAGCCTTGTAGTGATTTAGATTGAGTTTCCGACGACATGGCCGAGGAAAACTTTGAACTCCACAAAAGAAAAGATGAAAAACTTAGAGCCGAGGGATTATTCATCATGAAAAATCTTCGAAGAAAAGAACTACTTAACCACAATGAAATAAGAATAAGAATTATGTTATGCTTATCCTTCATCAATTAAATTTATGAGAAGCAATGGATTTGCATACTACTTATTATTGTTGAAGGAGAATGAAGGGAAATATAGCGCAAAAGTTGAGAAAGTCTTCATGAACCACTGGTAGGATTGGAAAGAACTAATGAATTGATACGATAGCAAAGGAGGAGGAATCCTGAATGAACCACCGTAAGAATTTGAAAATGAAATAAGAAAGAGAATTCCTTGCCGGGAAGAATTAGAAGAACAAATATGTTCAAGGGGATTTAAATGCAAGGAATGAAGATATCACAAACTGACTAAAGAATTCTTGAACAATGCGCCGGTGCGAATATCGAGATGAACAAAGTGGCATCAGTTGAGAATAATTGGAGAACGGAGCTGAAAACTTGGAACGAAGAAATATTATGAAATGGAGGCCTCCGTATAATCGAAATGAAAAAAACTCATGAAATATTCCGGATCGGTAAGAAACGAATCACACGATTGGAAACAATTTGAGAGGATAACATCGAGCTAGCACTGCGAATCTTCAAGAGAACGGGGCAAGATTTAGAGGAAAGTCTTCTTCAGTCTTCAAATGTTGAGAATGACGACGAGGAACACCACCAAAATAGTTGAGATACTCCGGGAAAATGAAAAACGAAGAGTTCGAGCCGACAATGAAAGTAATTTGAAATCGATCTTGGAAAAGCATCTGACTGACAAAACTCATTTTGCGTCAAAATTCGAAAAGAATTTGAGAATAACTTTAGGAAAATTAAAAGAGTCATGTAAGATCCTGGGAAAATACTTATGGGTTATGGGCCCACTGAAAAAGAAACACCGTTGGAAAGGATTGTTTGAATGAGAAATGATGCACTGGAACGATTGAAGAGTTGAGTGAGGTGTGTAACACCCACGATGCGGCTATATCTCCCACGTGTGGGAGCACAACTTAGAGGCATAACCGCATAGTAGGCATGTCGCAAGAGGGGTAATCTTTACGCATCCCATGTACTGAATAAGAAAGGGATAAAGAGTTGGCTTACAATCGCCACTTCAAACAATACATAAATATAATACATCATCCAGAATACAATCAAGGTCCGACTACGGAACCAAATTAAAAAGAAGACCACCCCTAATGCTAGATCCCCGATCGCCCCAACTTGGCTCCACTACTGATCGAAAGGAAACGATACAACACAACGAACACGTTCTTCATCGAGCTCCCACTTGAGCTAGGTTGGGTCACCTGCACTGGTATCATCGGCACCTGCAACTGTTTGGAAGTATCTGTGAGTCACGAGGACTCAGCAATCTCACACCCGCGAGATCAAGACTATTTAAGCTTTTGGCTAGGAAAAAGAGTAGTGAGGTGGAGCTGCAGCAAGCACTAGCATATATGGTGGCTAACTTATGCAAATAAGAGCGAGAAGAGAAGTAAAGCAACGGTCGAGAAGCTATAATGATCAAGAAGTGATCCTGAAACTACTTACGTTCAAGCATAACACGAAACCGTGTTCTCTTCCCGGACTCCGCCGAAAAGAGATCATCACGGTTACACACGCGGTTGATTCATTTTAATTAAGTTAAGTGTCAGGATTTCTACAACCGGATATTAACAAATTCCCATCTGCCCATAACTGTGGGCACGGCTTTCGAAAGTTCAAAACCCTGCAGGGGTGTCCCAACTTAGCCCATCACAAGCACTCACGGTTAATGAAGGATATTCCATCTCCCAGGAAGACCCGATCAGACTCGTAATCCCGGTTACAAGACATTTCAACAATGGTAAAACAAGACCAGCAAGACCACCCGCTCTGCCGACAAATCCTGATAGGAGCTGCACATATCTCGTTCTTAGGGCACACCGGATAAGCTAAGCGTACAGGAGCCAACGTAACCCAAGTTGCCAAGGGACGGCCCTGCACGGTGCTCTAGTTTGGACCAACACTCAGAGGAGCTCTGGCCGGGGGGTTTAAAATAAAGATGACCCTTGAGTCTGCAGAACCCAAGGGAAAAAGGCTTAGGTGGCAAATGGTAAAACCAAGGCTGGGCCTTACTGGAGGAGTTTTATTCAAGGCGAACTGTCAAGGGGTTCCCATTATAACCCAACCCCGTAAGGAATGCAAAATCAAGGAACATAACACCGGTATTACGGAAACTAGGGCGGCAATAGTGGAACAAAACACCAGGCATAAGGCCGAGCCTTCCACCCTTTACCAAGTATATAGATGCATTAAAGTAAATAAGATATAATAATGATATCCTAACAATATCCATGTTCCAACATGGAACAAACTTCAACTTCACCTAAAACTAACAATGCTATAAGAGGGGCTGAGCAAAGTGGTAACATAGCCAAACAACGGTTTGCTAGGAAAGGTGGGTTAGAGGCTTGTCATGGCAATATGTGAGGCATGATATAGCAAGTGGTAGGTATCGCAGCATAGCAACAGAGCAAGCAAAGATAGAAGTGATTTCGAGGGTATGGTCATCTTGTCTGAGATCCCGCAAAGGAAGAAGAACGATTCCATGAAGAAGACAAACGGACGTAGTCGAACGGATCCTCACAACTCCGGAACGAAACCGAAGCTAACGCGAGAAGCAACCCGGAAAGAAGCAAAACAACATAGTAAACAAACATCACATAAGCATGGCATGATGCACAACCAAGTATGATGCATGTCCGGTTTAAAGAGGGCATGACATGGCAAAGTGCACAAACAAAACTACAAATTAAGTGGAGCTCAATATGCATCGGGATGCGTATTAACGAAACACCACGAGACTTATTTAGTCATCTCTCGTTTAGGTACCCAACAATATTAAATGTTGTTAAACATGGCAAGAGGTGAGGCATAACAAAACTATACCATCTAAACAATTTAAATGGGGCCGGATATAACAAACAACAAACCCGGTAAATCCCCATATGCATTAGTAATTTAATGCAAACAACAACTTAAAACATTCTTGATGTTGTTATCATGATGCGGATGACATGTTCAAGTTATGCAAGTTTTAAGAAAATGTTAACAAGAGCATATTATAAGGCATTTGTCACCGTGGTGGAAAGAAGAAGGGTGCAACGGCAACGATAACAAAAACGGTGCCACTTCAATGTTCCGGTTCCGGTAACTCGATTGAGATACCGATGCAAAGGAGAAGTATGCGGATGCGTGCAAAAGATGGTGGGGCGTCCCTGGATTCCGGGTGTCCCACGAGTTGGCGACAAGGGAACGAGTGACAAATTGGACACGGTGCAAACACGAGAATCTCAAACATCACAAGCATTTGTTCACGAACGTCGCCTCGAGGTTATACCTTCGAAGCGTGCATTATCGGAACAGGTCGAGTTTGGCGGTAGGGGTACACGTGTCGAAGGGGAAGTAGTTGTTCACGGGGTCGTCGTGGGAAGTAGCGGTTCACGCAACTGTAGTTGAACTTGATGTTTGCGTTACACGGGTCTTCGGCGACGGTCGCCATACATGGTTAGGAGTGGTACTTGCATCTTCGGACTTGTCGGTCTCGATTCTTGCGATGATAGCGGTATACGTCTCGTTTTCGGAGAGGTACTTGGGGTCATTTGAACTTGTCAGTCTCGTCATCTCGAAGGGGTGCTTGACGTTCTTAGCAATTCCGAAGACGACGGTAGAGGTACACTTGTTGTAGGGGTACTTGTCGGATCCACGGCGACGGTAGAGGTACAAACGTTCTCGCGGTACTTGGGTCGTCGTGGAACTTGGCACATCCAAAGGGTACTTGACGGGTCCGAGGTCTCCGGCCGTAGTGGTACTTGGCGTCTCGTCGCGTAGTCATTTGTTGTAGTCAGACTTCACAAAAAAAAACACCGGCTGTAGTTGTGGTACTCGTCCTTGTTCAAAACATTTCGGGCTAAAAAGGCCTCTGGTCCGCAGCAAGGCCGGGCGATGCGTGAGCAGCGGCAAGAAGCGGGCACGGGCTCGCGGTAGAGGAGGTCCGGCGAAAAAGTTGGCAACCGGCCGCGGGGCACATCGGTCACCGGCTGGAGACGATACAGGACAAGGCATGCGAGGCCATGGAAACGGAGGCGCGGCTGGAGGAGCTTGCCGCTGAACTACAGAGGTGGCGCTGCTGCCGGTGGCTTGCAGGCAGGGAGGCTGCGGACGCGGGAAGAAGGAGGGCAAGGGCAGGGAGGCCCTGGTGGGGTGGGGACGAAGTAGCAAACTCTGGAGTGGTGAAGGCGGCGGCACTGGACCTCGAGGGAATCGGGCGCGGGGCTTGAAGGCGAGGAGGAGGGCGCGGGGACCGGGTCCGGCGAGGAGCTGTGGGCGCCGGCGACTGCAAGTGGCGGCGGTGCTCCCCGGGACTGGTGAGGCGCTGTGGTCGCGCGAGGAGACGGCCGAACGGGCCAGGCGGCGGCGGGCGACGGGCACGACGCAGCTGGAGAGCACCATGGCGCGCGCGGGAACGAGGTATCCGAGGACGGCGGTTCGGCGCTGCCGCGGGCGACCGCGCAGGAGAGGGAGGCACGCGAGAGGATAGAGGGGCGCGAGGGGATCGAGCGAGTGGTCTCTGGCAGTGCGAGGGAACTAGAGAGAGGGTGCGCGAGGGAGATGTGGGTCGAGGCTAGGGTTAGATAGACAGGGGCCGGCTGGGCCTTGGGCCACTGGTGGGACGGGGTTCCTGGAGGCCCAAATGGCCAGGCTGGGCTCTCTCTCTCTCCCTCTTAATTCTTCTCTTTACAAAAACAGAGAAAAACAAGAGAAAGAAAAAGAGAGAAGAGAAGGTTAGAGGAAGAATTTGGGCATGTGGTTAATTTTCTTGGACTCCCAAAAATATGCTCGGTCCGAGAAAATTAGAAAAGGCGAAGATTGAAAGATATAAATTCAAACTCATTTGAATTAAATTCAAATGGGTTTGAACTAGGACTTGGTAAAAGGAAGGTCCAAAAATGTTCGGATTTTTGGTGGAGTTCCGAAAAATGACGAAAGAATTTACGGACAAAGTTCGAGGTCAAGAAGCGAGATAACAAAGGCATGGAAAAATTTTGCAAGTGTGTTTTAGGTGATTCCATAAGAATGGATTATTTATCATAGCTCCCTAATATTGGGAGGGTATGTTATAAAGAGAAGTCACCCTTCCCTCGATTTAAATAGATCAACCATCTATGCAATTTATTAGTTGAGTTGAGATGCAAAGGTTAATGACATGATGACATGATGACATGATGCAATGCAAAAAATAAAAGAGCAAGCACAAAAGAAACACACGGCGAAACTCGGAATAGCTGGAAGTCTTCTGGAGCGTCGGTCTCGGGGCATTACAACACTCCACCACTACGAGAGGATCTCGTCCCGAGATCTAGAATGGCACCGGAGGGAAAATGAAAGAGAAAGAGGAGAGGTAAAACTAAGTTGCTTCTTTGACAAACGAGTGAAACCAAAGAACCTTGAAAAGGTTAAGCCATTTCGAGAAAAGAATACAAAGGAGATGAATGAAGTTGAAAACACTCCGTTAGCAAAAGAGGAACAAGGAAGAACAACTTCGGGCGGCACTCCGATTGAAAAGAAAAAGGAGTTGGATTAGAACTTGGTAAGATGAGAAGGTACTTGCTGGAATCACAAAACACTGCCTCCGTAACTATTGAATGAATGGAACAAGGGGTAAGAAAGATCTCGGACAGCACTCTGGTTTAAAAGAGATGAAAAACTTGATAAAATGAAAAGAACTTGAGCAGAGGGCACAACACTCCGGTTAAATGGATAAGCATGAAAAGAACATGACCTTCACAATTCGAGATGATGGTTGAAGAGAGCAATATCACAATGCCCCCGGAATGAAGGAATAGAAGTTGGATCGTCAGAACAAAAGAACGGAGAAGAAAACAACATCTTCTACCTCAAATGAGCTTGAAAAGCATCTTTGGGAGAAGGGTCGATCGGGGTTGTTGGAAACCTAACAACGAAAAGGCTAAGCTTGATGTGGGCTTATGGCAGACATCTCAAAATTATGAGGTGAAATTCTGCCACTAACGAAACAATAGATTGGATCGATATGAACAAGGAGACGAGAAACTTATTTCGCCGGAAGGATGAATGAAGAACTTGGGTCATTTATAAGCATCATAATTAGCAACAATCCTTAGGGAAAGCTTTAGGTGAAACATGACACAAGATACCTCCAATGACGAGGTTGATGGATTTAAAATAACTCATTCTTGATAACATGTGAATCACGAAGCACGAAGGGAAATTATCAAGAATGACATAACACCACCTCAAAAGATATGCATGAAAGAATTGCACTCCAGATTGCAAGATGAAGAATGCTTGAAATCCTCAGAAAATAATCTCAATGAACCCTTCGAGAAGGGATTAAGTCCTTGATGAACCAACATGTAGAACCTCCATGAAGAAACTCCGGTAACGAAATGATGATACAAAGAAAGAGAAGTTGAAAACACAAGGTGAATCCTTGCAATGATTGGATGAAGCTTTGCGACGAGATAAAGTGGAAACTTGGAACTCCGGAAGGAAAGATAAAGAATCTCGAACCGAGAATGTGATATGATGAACCACTCCGGAAAGCAGAAATTGAATTTACTCGGTGAAACAAGAATAAGAATTACATTATGCTTATCCTTCACCAATTAAATTGATGACAAACAATGGATTTGGCATACTACTTATTCTCATAGAAAAAATTTAAGAGAGATATAACATAAACTTGAGAATGTCTTCCATGAACCACCGGTAGAAATTTGGAAGAACGAACAAATTGATAAAGAAGACAAATCTTCAACGAACCACCGTAAGAATTAAAAATGAATGAAGAGAAGATAAAGAAAACACCGGAAAGAATTAGCAAACGAATGAAGATGCTTGAGAGAATTTATATATGAGAGAACGAAGAGATCATGCACTGATTAGAGGATATTTGATCGATGCACTCGTAAGATTTAGAGAATTAGAGCTGAAAGCTGAGGATGAATAATTCTTCTGAAATGATGGGCTCCGGATGAATCAAACTGAAAATACTCTGAATTACTCCGGATGGGTGAAAAGAAATTTTCACAACCGAAACAATTATGGGAGGATGGCAGAGAATGGGGCAAGATTTAAAAGAAACTCTTCTTCGGTCTTCAAATGTTGAGGATGACGACGAGAAACAACACCAAGAATTATTGAGGCACACCGGAATGAAGAATGGAAAAGTTGAGCCAACGATGAAAAGAAATGAAAGATCTTGGAGAAAGGCATTTGACTGATGACAATCATTCTTACGTCAAACTTCGAAAAGAAATTTGAGGATAGCTCCGGAAAAAATAAGAAGAGTCAGGTAAGATCCTGGAAAACGACCTGTGGGTTAGGGCCCACTCAAAAGAAACACCGTAGAATATTCAAAAGAGAGAAAGCACCGGTTGAATTAAATGACTTGAATGAGGGAACATCCTCGAAAGAGCTTGAACGAATGCAAAAAAGACAAAAAAGGAATATAGAAAGAAAAGACGCATAGTTTTAAAAAAAAAGTAAAGACACACAACAAACTTGAAAGATAAATAGCAAAGCAAAGAAAAAAAGAGCTAGGAATCAAAGATTAAACTCTGAAAAAAAAAGAATAACATAAGGGAATAACAAAGCAAAAAAACGAAAGGTAAGGAGGGCCAAAAAGAAAAGAAAAAAAGGAAAAAAAGGAAACGGAAAGAAGAAAGCGAGAAAAAAGAAACGGAGAAAAAAAAAAATAAAGTAAAGATAAGGAAAAGAGAAAAAGTAAAGAAAAAAATAAAAAGAACAAAATACATGTAATAAAGGAAAGAGTAACTAAAAAAAAAGAATAAGGGAAAGGAAAAAGTAACAAAAAAAGAAGGAATCGCCTGTAGATTTATACAGAAGATAAAGGATAAGCAACCGAAGAAATTAAAAAAAAGAAGAACAATTTTATATTTATTAATAAAAAAGTATAAAAGTAGTTAAAAAGAAAACAAAAAAAAGACAAAAAAAATTTCATTAAAAGACAAAAATAAGTCAGACTTAAAGAAAAAAAAGAAAAGGAAATAAAAAGAGAATAAAACAAACAAAAAAACTAAACTCATCAGAAAAAGAAAAAAAAGCACTAAAAAAAACAAAAAAAAACAAAAGAGAAACACAAAAAAGAAAAAGAAAAAAGAGAAAGAGAATATAAAAACTTGCATTTGAAAACACGAATGCAAAGTGGAAAACATGAATCTGAGATATCTTGAGCACTCCGGAACAATTGAATATGAAAAGTGGAAGATTAAGAGGTGCACCGGCATGAGGAGGTATTGAAACGAGGAAAGGATATGATCAACAAAGTTTGAATTGAATCCACCGGAGAAGAAAAGGAATGAGGAATGACGAACTAGAAGCTCCTTAGAATCTTCATGAGAATCACCGGGTAAGAACATTGACGGAAAAGAATGGAGAGACTTCATAATCATAAGATAGATACTTGATAAAGAAATCTAATCCTTGAAGAAAAAGGGTGGGTGGGCGGGAAAAACAAAGGCAACTTGGAGACGGATGAAACAAACACCATTGAGAAGAACTGATACTTGATCTTGCGGATGTTGAAATGATTCGGATCCACTTGAAGAGAACACCGGTGAAAAGGATTGACATGACAACTCGATGATCATGAAGGATTAGTATTCACATAGGAGTATGAGAACACCCGTTGGAAAGGTATGGAATCAACACTTGACATTGAAGCAACTCGAATACCACAACTCAAAACAAAACAAAGGATTGGCTTGCAGAATAAGCCGGAACAAACATATGATAGAGATTTCGTCCGAAGTTTTCATGGTGGGGCCTACACGGGCTCGATCGCAACACCATCATGTACAAGGCAGTGCAACATAACATACAAGCATAAATTCTACATGAAACAACGGCCCAGGCGGCAACGTAGGTCGCGTGTTAGGCAACCAAAAGATATCCGCAGCTCAAGCGACTCTTTAAAACAAAAGGGAAGCTCATAACGTTGTGCTCCCGATCGTACATCACCATCATGTACAAGGCAGTGCACATGACATACAAAGCATCCCCGAGTCGGCATAGCCAAGGACTCTTTAAGACACAACGAGACCACTGTAAAACCAACCGTGGATAGGCGGACCACTAGACGTCGAACCCCAATTTCATATCATACATCTGTCGGAAAGAAATCCTAGGAGCTACTTGAATTCCCACTTATAAAACTCCCGAACCTTTCCGGTTATGCAATCAGGTGTTGGGGATACAGGGGAAGCATAATATCTCACCCAAACTAGCAAATCCTACATCCAGCTGTATCCATCCTTCAACACATAACCAAGAAACCTTCGGAAACCATCTACCTCAACCTTCGAAAAGCATCTGTTATACAAGTTATGGCGATACTCCCGAACTCCCGCCCAGTACTGGGTGGCGTCGAGGTTATCTCACCAACGAACTGCAAAAAAGAGATTTTTGATGTCGGCGTACTAAACTCAGGTATTCCAGAACTGCAACGATAAAATTATGATGACAACACCTCAGAGCTCAACTCCCCGGGACACTTCCACTAAACCCCTGACAGGAGGCACCAAGACAATGTTCTCATCATAAAACCATCGGAACGATTCCAAGATACCCGCGTGATCCTAAAATTTTTTTTAGTGAAATTTGAGAAGAGAAGAGTTAAAACTCTACGTCAGGATGCCTTACCAGAGCGATGAGGATACTGGGAAGTAAAAAGAATTCCTAAACTCTCCGATATATAATTCCTAAATGACTGAAAACATTTTTCTAGACACAACTCGGCCGCTAAAAACGATCAAGCAATGGAGCTCCTAAGGTCGGGGAAGGCTCTGATTACCAACTTGTAACACCCTCGATGCGACTATATCTCCCATGTGTCGAGGCACGACTTAGAGGCATAATCGCATTGAAGGCATATGTCGCAAGTTAGGCAATCTTCACAACATCCCATGTAATATGAATAAAGGGGAGAATACATAGTTGGCTTACACTCGCCACGTCAATCAAGTACATAAATAACATTACATCATCCAAACACTCATGGCCCGACTACGGCGCCAAAATAAAAGAGAACCCAACATGCGACACGGTCCCAATCACCCCCAACTGGGCACCACTACTGATCATCGGGAAAGGAAACGTAGTAACGTTGAGAGTCTTCGTCGAACTCCCACTTGAGCTCGTACGCGTCTCCTGGAGCGGAATCATCAGGCCCTGCATCTGGTGTAATAGTAATCTGTGAGCCACATGGACTCAGCAATCTCGCACCCTCGCGATCAAGACTATTTAAGCTTATAGGTAAGGCAAGGTAAAATATGAGTGGAGTTGCAGCAAGCGACTAGCAAGTATGGTGGCTAACTTATTCGCGAAGGAGAGCGAGAAGAGGAGGCAAAGCGCGAGCGAGAAACTAGAGAGCAACCTGCGCAAACATTACTCCAACACCCCGTGTCCACTTCCCGGACTCCGCCGAGAAGAGGCCATCACGGTAACACACCAGTTGATTCATTTTAATTAAGTTAAGGTTCAGTTATCTACAACCGGACATTAACAAATTCCCATCTGCCCATAACCGCGGGCACGGCTTTCGAAAGTTCAATCCCTGCAGGGGAGTCCCAACTTAGCCCATGACAAGCTCTCACGGGTCAATGAAGGAATAGACCTCCTCCCAAGACGTTCCGATCAGACTCGGTATCTCGGTAACTCAAGACACTTCGACAGGTTAAAACAAGACCAGCAACACCGCCCGAATGTGCCGACAAATCCCGATAGGAGCTGCACATATCTCTTTCTCAGGGCACACTCAGATGAGACATCCTACGAGTAAAACCAACCCTCAAGTTGCCCCGAGGTGTCCCCGCAGTCTACTCGGTCGGACCAACACTCAGAGGAGCACTGGCCCGGGGGGGGCTTAAAATAAGATGACCCGCGGGCTCCGGAAACCCGAGGGAAAAAGAGGCTAGGTGGCAAAGGGTAAGACCAATGTTGGGCATTGCTGGAAAAGCTTTAATCAAGGCGAAATATCAAGGGGTTCCCATTATAACCCAACCGCGTAAGGAACGCAAAATCCGGGAACATAACACCGATATGACGGAAACTAGGGCGGCAAGAGTGGAACAAAACACTAGGCGAGAGGCCGAGCCTTCCACCCTTTACCAAGTATATAGATGCATTAAGATAACAAGGCAATATAATGATATCCCAACAAGTAAATAAAAGATGTTCCAACAAGGAACGGCCTCCAATCTTCACCTGCAACTAGCAACGCTATAAGAGGGGCTGAGCAAAGCGGTAACTCAGAGGAGCACTGGCCCGGGGGGTTTAAAATAATGATGACCCTTGAGTCTGCAGAACCCAAGGGAAAGAAAAGGCTAGGTGGCGAATGGTAAAACCAATGTTGGGCATTGCTGGAGGAGTTTTAATCAAGGCGAACTATCAAGGGGTTCCCATAATAGCCCAACCGCGTAAGGAACGCAAAATCAAGGAACATAACACCGGTATGACGGAAAACTAGGGCGGCAAGATTGGAACAAAACACCAGACAAAAGGTCGGGCCTTCCACCCTTTACCAATTATATAGGTGCATTAAATTAAATAAGAGATAAAGTGATAACCAAACATATCCATGTTCCAACATGGAACAAACTTCAACTTCACCTGCAACTAACAACGCTATAACAGGGGCTGAGCAAAAGCAGTAACATAGCCAAACAACGGTTTGCTAGGAAGGTGGGTTAGAGGCTTGACATGGCAATATGGGAGACATGATATAACAAGTGGTAGGTAGCACGACATAGCGATACAACGAACAACTAGCAAGCAAAGATAGAAGTGATATCGAGGGTATGGTCATCTTGCCTGCAATGTTCTTGGAGTTGTCGAAAGCTTCATCCTCATTAGTGTACTCAACAGGCTCCTCATTCATGTACTCGTCTCCCGGCTCTACCCAAAGCAACAACACAAGCAAACGGAACAACAATCAATCACGGTGCAGTGCACAAGAAACAGGATGCAATACATGGCATGATATGCAAGATATGATATGCAATGCATATGCGTGCTCCGGAAGGGAAAGAATGACCAAGGCATCAACTTGGAAAACCAAGTATGCCGCTGGAAAGATGAGGTGCTTTCAGTCGAAATCGATATAAATATCACCAGAAACGGATGCATGGTTTGCAAAAGACAAGCAATACAAGGATGATGCAAATCTACAATTAACAGCATGATAGCACTTATAGTGCAACAAGAAACTAAGATACTGCACTCCAAAATAGTAACAAAGCATAGGGCAGTGATGTAAAAGAGATGCTTGACAAAACATGAACACTGAGCTACGGCTAAATCACAATAGAACAGGTTCAAACAAGCATGGCAAAAGTGCAAAAGATATCAGCTTCACAGACAGTGAAAATACTAACATGGCATAAACAGCATCAGGAAGCAAAGTCTATTGCAACAAAACAACATGCTAAAGGAATATATGATGGAAAACAAAGGCATGGCATGCTTCCACTAAATGCACTTGACAAAACTCCCTTACTGGACATGAGATAAAAAGGAACAAAAAATATGATGGCACCCATGCAAACATAGCAAGTTTTATAAACAGATTCAGACTTGGTGAAATTCAGGACATGGCAGAAACAGATTCATGATAGCAACTTTGCAAGCACATGCCACTCACCACAAAGCATTAAGTGACAACACAAGCATACCAATAGTAAGAAGTCATGTTAAAGAAGCTAAACATGGCAATAGCAGGTTCATAGGATGCATAAATCACTAACAAAACACATGGCAATATTGATTAACATGTTAGCAATCTGCCAGGAATAAAATATAGAAACAATAGAGCATGGTAATGACAATCTAGAGCACTCCATAATTGCACCTAGAGGCATGAATGGATAGATCATAACCATATGTTCAAAACATCCTTACTAAACTACCTCAAAATAAGCATTGATCTCATGGTAGCAACAAGTCTACATGGCATCAAAATAACATCAGGAAAAGGACTTAGCAAAATCCTAAGTGCCTGAAAACAGTAACATCATGGAGCCCACTTTGCATGCTTGTGCTAGTCGCCACATAGATCACACAAATACATGACTTGCACCTCTGTAAAGATTGCAAGATGGAGCTTAAAACACATGTAGACCTCATGCTCATAGGATGCACACACAAAATGCAACAAAAATGACAAAACTCCATGTTCTGTTAAGAACCAGCCGTTAACATTTTATAGCACTTTTGCAACAATGATAATGGCAACAATATGGACAGTAACATGTATTCAAATGTCACTCCTGAAGAGCTTAACAAGATGAACATTTCGACATATCATATGCATAATTCAGAGCCACGGTCGTGGAGATATGGCATGATGAACAGGGGCATAAAACATTGCAGAATTGGGACTTGGAAAATATACCCCTCTCGGATTAGGGTTTGCATGGTTTTTAAAGCAGGCAGATCTCCCCGGAATTGGTCGCCGGAGAAGAGGCAGACGGCGACGCTTGGGGGAGGTCGGAGAGGTGCGGGGCTCGCCAGAGAGGGTCGGCTCCGGGCCGGATCTGACCGGATCCGGCGCCGGTGGAGGCGGGGCGAGGCCGGACGGCGAGGGCGGCGGTCCACACGGTAGCGGTGGCTGGGCGGTGAGGCCGAGGCGCGAGAGGCGCGGGCGTGGTGATGCGGTGGCGCTGGGTGACGAGGTGTTCGGCGACGGCGACGGAGTGCGACCGGGCGGCGGCGGCGAGGCGCGGGAGGGCGCGGGCGGCGGCGGAGGGCGACCGGGCCGAGGGGGCGGACTTGGGACCGTGCGGGCAGGCGGCGTGGGGAGGCGGCGGAGGACGCGTGGTGTGCCCCGATTGGCTGCGGGTGGTGGGCGGTTTTTGTCCGGTGGGATCCGGACACGTCCGGTGGCGGCGGGGAAGTTTTCTAGGGTTTCATCTACGGAAAATTCGGAGGGAGGTGTGTATTTATAGGTATAGGGAGCTAGGAGAGTCCAAATGAGGTGCGGTTTTTGCCCACACGATCGTGATCCAACGACGGAGAGCATGAAGGGGGTTTAGATGAGTTATTGGGTTGTTTTGGAGGGGTGTTGTGCTGCAACACAAAAGAGGCTTTTGCGGTTACCCGGTTAGCCGTTGGGGCATCAAACGACCTCCAAATGGAACGAAATTTGACAGGCGGTCTACCGGTGATGTACCAAGGCCACTTGAAAAATCTCGACCCATTCTGAAAATGTTTTTCTCCCGCTCATGAAAAGAGACAAGAGGGGTGCGCCTGGTGCACGAGAAAGCATCGGATTGCGAAACGGACAACGGGGAAAATGCTCGAATGCATGAGACGAACACAAATGCAAATGAGATGCACATGATGACATGATATGAAATGCATGACATGAACAAAATGCAAAACAAAGACGAAAACCCAACCACCAAGGGAATATCATAACACATAGCCGAAAATGGCAAGAGTCGGAGTTACAAATATGGAAAGTTACATCCGAGGTGTTAGAACACTCCACCACTACAAGAGGATCTCATCCCGAGATCTAGGACTGAAAGAACTCCGGATATTCAGAGTGGAGGTGATCCTTGCACTCCCATGTGGCTTCTCGGTCGGTGGTGTGACCACTTCACTTTCAGGAATTTGACTGACTTGTTGCGAGTCTTGCGCTCGGTTTCTTCGAGAATAGCAACGGGATGCTCATGATAAGACAAGTCTTCTTGGAGATCAATCTCTTCGAAGTTGATAGTGCGCTCGGGGGTCTTGAAGCACTTGCGAAGCTGTGACACGTGAAACACATCGTGCACATTTGCGAAGTTGGACGGAAGCTCAAGTTGATAGGCGAGGTCGCCTCTTTTGCCAATGATCTTGAAAGGACCCACGTATCTCGGGGCAAGCTTCCCTTTGATACCGGAGCATCGAGTACCTTTCATTGGAGAGACGTGGAGGTAGACATGGTCTCCGATCTCGAAAGCCAAGTCACGGTGCTTGCTATCATAGTAACTCTTCTGGCGCGATTGCGCGGCTTTGATATTTTCATGGATGACTTTACACATTTCTTTAGCTTCTGTGCTCAAGCTGTTGCCAAGAAGTTGGTGTTCACCAGTCTTTGACCAATTGAGAGGAGTACGACACTTTCTTCCATAAATAATTTCGAATGGGGCCTTGCGCGAACTTGCTTGGAAGCTGTTGTTGTAGGAGAACTCAGCATATGGGAGACAATCTTCCCACTTCATACCGAAAGAGATGACACAAGACCTGAGCATATCTTCGAGAATTTGATTTACTCGCTCGACTTGGCCACTTGTTTGAGGATGGAAAGCTATGCTGAAGCGAATGTTGGTGCCCATGGCCTTCTGGAAGGAGTCCCAGAACTTAGAAGTGAAAATGCTTCCGCGGTCTGAAGAGATCAATTGCAGAATACCGTGCAGGGAGACAATCCTAGAGGTGTATAGCTCCGCGAACTGAGCTGTCGTGAAAGATTCTTTGATTGGAAGGAATGAGCCACTTTTGTAATCTTGTCAATGACAACGAAAATAGCATCATTCTCACACTTTGACTTAGGAAAACCAGTAAAAAAGTCCATCTCGATATGGTCAAACTTTCATTATGGAATAGCAAGAGGTTGGAGGAGACCAGCTGGTCGTTGATTTTCTACTTTCACCCTTCGGCAGACATCACATTCATTCACGAATTGAGCAATCTCTCACTTCATTCGAGTCCACCAATATGACTGCTTGAGGTCATGGTACATCTTCGTACTTCCAGGATGAATGGATAGAAGAGAATTGTGTGCTTCATGCGTTATGACCTTCCTTAGATCACCTTTATGAACCACAATCCGTTCCTCGAAGAATAAAGTGTCTTTGTCGTCAATGCGATAGCACTTGTATTTGGAGAGGCCCTTGGCAATACCACATTTCACCTTCTTCACCATGGTGTCAAGGAGTTGTGCCTCACGAATTTGGTCTTCCAAAGTTGGAGTGAGTTGAAGGTTGCCAAGAAAACCTAGAGGAACAACTTGGAGGTTCAGCTTGCGAAAAGCTTCACAAAGATCCGGTTGGAAGGGCTTGAGAATTAAGCTGTTGCAATAAGCCTTCCTGCTCAAAGCGTCTGCAATGACATTGGCCTTGCCTGGAGTATATTCAATACTTGGGTTGTACTCTTGAATCATTTCGACCCATCGAGTTTGCCTGAGGTTGAGGTTGGGTTGAGTGAAGATGTACTTGAGGCTCTTGTGATCTGTGAAAATGTCCACTTTCCTTCCCAACAAGAGATGTCTCCATGTTATTAATGCATAGACAACTATCGCCAACTCAAGATCGTGAGTGGCGTAGTTCCTTTCATTGGGCTTCAACTGATGAGGGGTATAGGCCACAACTTTCTTCTCTTGCATTAACACAGCGCCTAGACCTTGCAAAGAGGCATCACAGAAAACTTCGAATGGCTTGGATTCATCAGGAGGAGTCAAGACAGGAGTTGAGACAAGCTTCTCTTTTAGAGTGTTGAAAGCAGCGTCACACTCAGGTGTCCAGACATACTTAACATGCTTCTTAAGGAGGTTGGAAAGAGGCTTTGAAATCTTAGAGAAATTCTCAATGAATCTTCGGTAATAGCTTGCAAGTCCAAGAAAACTGCGGAGCTGCTTGACATTCTAAGGAGGTTCCCAATTCACAATTGTAGATACATTCTCAGGATTAACAGTGATGCCCTTGGCAGAGATGATATGACCAAGGTAAAGAACTTCATCAAGCCAAAACTCACATTTGGAAAACTTCGCACAGAATGTCCAAAAATGCTCTCTGAGCTTGTCGAGCACCAATCTCAAATGCTTGGCATGATCCTCCTTATTCTTGGAGAAGACCAAGATATCATTGAGATACACCAGAATGAAATCTTTTGTGTAAGGGTTGAAGATGAAGTTCATCATGCGAGAGAACTCTAGAGGAGCGTTGGCAAGGCCGAAAGACATGATACTATATTCATAAGAACCATAGCTTGTTCTGAACGATGTCTTGGGGATATCTTGTTCACGAATGCAAATCTGATGATAACCCATCCGGAGGTCAAGCTTGGAGAATACTTTAGCACCTTTAAGTTGCTCGAATAGCTCATTGATGTTGGGAAGTGGATACTTGTTCTTAATTGTCTTCTTGTTGAATGAACGGTCGTCGACACAAAGTCGGTCCGTGCCATCCTTCTACTGGACAAAAAGAACACCACAACCGCATGGAGATGAACTCGGTCTGATCAAACCCAGACGCTCTTGTTCATCGAGTTGTTTCTTCAATTCCTTCAGCTCCTTTGGTTCAAGATTGTATGGACGCTTGCAAACGAGTTCCGTACCAGGCTCAAGATCGATAACGAATTCAACTGGCCAGTGAGGAGGCATTCCTGGAAGCTCTTCTGGAAAGACGTCTTGGTATTCACAAACGACTGGAATCTGAGAGATTGCATCCATCTCGCCCTTCTCATTGAGAGAAAATAGTCGAATGTTTTCATCACGAGCGGCATAGATGATCACAGCCTCAGAAGAGTGTGTTAATTGAATTTCCCTGGCAACACAATCAAGTTGAGCCTTGTGCTTAGAAAGCCAGTCCATCCCGAGAATCAGATCAATATCAGAGTCACCAAGAACAATTGGAGAAGATAGAAATTTATAGTTTCCCATCTTGATAGAAACATCCCTAACCATGGAGCTTGTGTTCATGAATTTACCCGAAGAGACAACTGATAACGGTATAGGGAAATCTTGGAAAACCAACTCATGCTTAGATCCAAAAGGTCTTGAGATGAAGCTATGAGATGCACTAGTATCAAAGAAAACTTTTGCAGGAAAGTCATTAACAGGAAGATTACCCATGATCACTTCTGAAGAATCCTCTGCTTGAACTGAATTCATCAAATTCACTCTTGCGGACTTGGGATTATGCTTGAAAACTGCATTGCTCGAAGATCTCATAGGAGGAGGCGGAAGGCGCCTTTGGTTGAAGCACTTGTTTGCATAGTGACCTTTCTACTGACACTTGTTGCAAATCACATCTAAGAGCGGACGATGATAAGGAGCATTTGACCTTGGAGCTTGAGTCTGAGACTTGTTCTGATAGCCTGGGTTGGGTGGGTGGGAAGATCCACGGCCACCTTTGTTCTTCTGCTGGTAGGGCTGACGAAACGGAGGAGGAGGCGGAAGCCAAAACTTTTTTTGCTTAGCTGCCACTTGTGAGGAAGAAGAAGATTGAACTGCATCCCTGCTTCTCTTCTTAGAAGCCTCACACTTGAGCTGAGCACCTTCTTGCTTGAGGGCCATGTTATAGAATTGATCCAACTCAGTCGGCTCAAGAAGCACGAGAGCTAACTGCAGATCTTCTCTAAGGCCACCTATGAATTGATAGATCATACTCTTTTCATCAGGAACGTCTTGTTTAGCGAAGCGAGCAAGTTTCTGAAACTGGATATTGTATTGATACACGGACATGTTTCCTTGCTTGAGATTGCGGAACTCCTCACGCTTACTCTCAGCAACACTTGTTGGAATATGATGAGCTTTGAAGTCTCGGCGGAAATCATCCCAAGTAAGCACACGACCTCCTCTGAAATCTTTGTATTGTTGATACCAATCAGCAGCTTGGTCCTTGAGTTGAAACAAAGCAAACTTGACAAAGTCCTCAGGCCTGACATTGCTACATTCAAAATGCTTGCAGATGTCCATGAGCCAATCATCGACGTCTGTGGCCTTGACACAGTTGCTGAAAGGCTTCGGCTGATTTGCAAGGAACTGGTTGAGGGTAGCAAACTGAGGCTGATTGTTGAAATTCCCTTGGCCTTGATTTCCTTGGTTGCCTTGACCTTGATTGCGCCCTTGCAAAAGTTGCAAAATCATCTGGGTGTTGGCGTTGGTGGCTGCCATGACAGCTTGCCATGCCTCCGGAGGTGGAGGTGGTGGCGGAGGGTTCGCCTGACTCCCATCATTGCGTTCCAGATTCAGACGCGTTGGAGGAGCCATCCTGAAGAGGGTGACATCCGTTAGAATCTTGATAGACAGACAGACAAGCTGAATCAACGGCTAGAAATTGCAACATATAGTCTTCACAATAAACATTCGAACAAGGATGAACGAATGAATTCCAAAGTTAACAACACACGTCCATTAAGGTGAGAAGCCACTTAGATAACTGTTGATGAATGAAGCAACAAGGTATGAATAGGAATAGATATGTGGTAAGATTACCCAATCACAAACCAAATATCTGCGGGAAGAAATACTAGAGCTACTTGATTTCCCACCTATAAACTCCCGAAACTTTTTGGTTATGCAATCTGGTGTTGGGGATACAGGGGAAGCATAATATCTCACCCAAACTAACAATCCCTACATCCAGCTGTATCCATCCTTCAAAACATAACCAAGAAACCTTCGGAAATCATGTACCTCAACCTTCGAGAAGCATCCGTTATACGAGTTATGGCAATACTCCCGAACTCCCACCTCAGTACTGGGTGGCGTCGAGGTTATCTCACCAACAACTGCATAAAAGAGATTTTCGATGTATGTGAACTCAGGTATTCCAGAACTGCAATGATAAAATTATGACGACAACACCTCGGAGCTCAACTCCTCGGGACACTGCCACAACCCCTAAATGTCAGGAGGCACCAAGAACAATGTTCTCATCACAAGGATATCGGAACGATTCCAAGATACCTGTGTGATCCTAAAAAAATTCATGAAATTTGAGGAGAGGAAAGTCAAAACATCAACGTCAGGAGGCCTCACCAGAGCGACGAAGGGACTGAGGAGTAAAAAGAATCCTACTCTCCGTTATATATAATCCTAAGACTCAAAACATTTTGTTCTAAACTCAACAACGTTAGTGATTCGATCAAGCAGGGGGCTCCTAAGTAGGGGATGGCTCTGATTACCAACTTGTAACACCCACGATGCGGCTATATCTCCCACGTGTCGAGGCACAACTTACAGGCATAACCGCATGGTGGTTTTTTCGCAAGAGGGGTAATCTTCACACAATCCCAAGTACTGAATAAGAAAGGGATAAAGAGTTGGCTTACAATCACCACTTCACACAAATAACAAGTTAAACATACATCATCCAGAGTACAATCAAGGTCCGACTACGGAACCAAAATAAAAGAGACAACCCCAAATGTTAGATCCCGGAACGTCCCAACTGGGCTCCACTACTGATCATCAGGAAACGACACATAGTAAAGACCAAGGTCCTCGTCAAACTCCCACTTGAGTTCGGTAGCATCACCTGCGTTGGTGTCATCGGCACCTGCAACTGTCTGGAAGTATTCGTGAGTCACGAAGACTCGGCAATCTCACACCCGCGAGATCAAGACTATTTAAGCTTATGGGTAGGATAAGGTAATGAGGTGGAGCTGTAGCAAGCGCTAAGCAAATATGGTGGCTAACATATGCAAATAAGAGTAAGATGAGAAGCTATGCACCAGTCGAAAAGCTGTAAGTGATTAAGAAGTGATCCTAAAACTACTTACGTTGAAACATAACCCAAAACCATGTTCACTTCCCGGACTCCGCCGACAAGAGACCATCATAGCTACACATGTAGTTGACTCATTTTAATCAAGTCAAGTGTCAAGTTCTCTACAACCGGATATTAACAAATTCCCATCTGCCACATAACCGCGGGCACGGCTCTCGAAAGTTTATACCCTGCAAGGGTGTCCCAACTTATCCCAGCACAAGCTCTCACGGTCAACAAAGGATATTCCTTCTCCCGGAAAGACCCGATCAGTCTCGAAATCCTGGTTACAAGACATTTCGACAATGGTAAAACCATACCAGCAAAGCCGCCCGATGTGCCGACAAATCCCGATGGGAGTCGCATGTATCTCGTTCTTAGGGCACACCGGATGGGCTAGATGTCGGGTTGGCATAGACCCTGGTTGCCCAGGGGCGCCGGACATCACCCAGGTTGGACCAACACTCAGAGGAGCACTGGCCCGGGGGTTTAAAATAAAGATGACCCTTGAGTCTGCAGAACCCAAGGGAAAATAGCTTAGGTGGCAAATGGTAAAACCAAGGTTGGGCCTTGCTAGAGGAGTTTTATTCAAAGAGAACTGTCAAGGGGGTCCCATAACCCCAACCGCATAAGGAACGCAAAATCAAGGAACATAACACCGGTATGACGGAAAACTAGGGCGGCAAGAGTGGAACAAAACACCAGACAAAAAGCCGAGCCTTCCACCCTTTACCAAGTATATAGGTGCATTAAATTAAATAAGAGATAAAGTGATATCCCAACATATCCATGTTCGAACATGGAACAAACTTCAACTTCACCTGCAACTAACAATGCTATGAGAGGGGCTGAGCACAATATAGCAAAAGTAGAGCATGGTAATGACAATCTAGGTCGCTCCATAATTTCAACCAGAGTCATGAATGGATAGATCATAACCATATGATCAAAACATCCTTACTGAACTACCTCAAAATAATCATTGATCTCATCGTAGCAACAAGTTTACATGGCATCAAAATAACATCAGGAAAAGGACTTGGCAAAATCCTAAATGCCTGAAAACAGTAACATCATGGAGCCTAATTTGCATGCTTGTGCTAGTCACCACATAGATCACAAAAATACAAGACTTGCACCTCTGTAAAGATGGCAAGATGGAGCTCAAAACACATTTAGACCTCATGCTCATAGGATGCACACACAAAATGCAACAAAAATGACAAAACTCCATTTCTGTTAAGAACCAGCAGTTAACATTTTATAGCACTCTGATATGTCCATTTTGCATCATGCTTTTATATCGATATTTATTGCATTATGGGATGTCATTACACATTATGTCACAATACTTATGCCTATTCACTCTTATTTTACAAGGTTTCCATAAAGAGGGAGAATGCCGGCAGCTAGGATTCTGGGCTGGAAAAGGAGCAAATATTAGAGACCTATTATGCACAGCTCCAAAAGTCCTGAAACTTCACGGAAGACGTTTTCAGAATATATAAAAAATACTCAGCGGAATAAGTTCACCGGGGGGCCACACCCTGCCCACGAGGGTGGGGGCGTGCCCTACCCCCCTGGGCGCGCCCCCCTACCTCGTGGGCCACCTGGTGGCCCTCCGAGGGCCATCTTCTGCTATATGAGGTCTTTCGATGAGAAAAAAATCATAAGCCATCTTCTCGGACGAAACTGCGCCACCATGAGGCGGAACCTTGGCGGAACCAATCTAGGGCTCTGGCGGAGCTGTTCTGCCAGGGAAACTTCCCTTCGGGAGGGGGAAATCATCGCCATCGTCATCACCAACGCTCCTCTCATCGGGAGAGGGCAATCTCCATCAACATCTTCACTAGAACCATCTCCTCTCAAAACCCTAGTTCATCTCTTCTATCCAATTCTTGTCTCCAAGTCCGGGATTGGTACCTGTGGGTTGCTAGTAGTGTTAATTACTCCTTGTAGTTGATTCTAGTTGGTTTATTTGGTGGAAGATCATATGTTCAGATCCTATATGCATATTAATACCTCTATGATTATGAACATGAATGTGCTTTGTGAGTAGTTATGTTTGTTCCTGAGGACATGGGAGAAGTCATGCTATTAGTAGTCATGTGAATTTGGTCTTCGTTCGATATTTTGATGAGATGTATGTTATCATCCGTCTAGTGGAGACATGTGAACGTCGACTACATGACACTTCACCATTGTTTGGGCCTAGAGGAAGGCATTGGGGAGTAATAAGTAGATGATGGGTTGCTAGAGTGACAGAAGCTTAAACCCTAGTTTATGCGTTGCTTCGTAAGGGGCTGATTTGGATCCATATGCTTCATGTTATGGTTAGGTTTACCTTAATACTTTTGTTGTAGTTGCGGATGCTTGCAATAGAGGTTAATCATAAGTGGGATGCTTGTCCAAGTAAGGACAGTACCCAAGCACCGGTCCACCCACATATCAGATTATCAAAGTACCGAACGTGAATCTTATGAACGTGATGAAAACTAGCTTGACGATATTCCCATGTGTCCTCGGGAGCGCTTTTCTCTATATAAGAGTTTTTCCAGGCATGTGCTTTGCTCTAAAAAGGATTGGGCCACCTTGCTGCACTTTATTTACTTTTGTTACTTGTTGCTCGTTACAAATTATCCTATCACAAAACTATCCATTACCACTTATTTCAGTACTTGCAGAGAATACCTTGCTGGAAACCGCTTATCATTTCCTTCTGCTCCTCATTGGGTTCGACACTCTTACTTATCGAAAGGACTACGATAGATCCCCTATACTTGTGGGTCATCAAGACTCTTTTCTGGCGCCGTTGTCGGGGAGTGAAGCGCCTTTGGTAGGTAGAATTTGGTAAGGAAAAATGTATATAGTGTGCTGAAATTTACTGTCACTTGTTACTATGGAAAGTAATCCTCTGAGGGGCTTGTTCGGGGTATCTTCACCCCGACCAGTAGAGCAAAGAGTTGCTCCTCAACCTACGGAACCTACTGAGAATGAAAATTTCTGCTTTGAAATTCCTTAGGGTATGATAGAAAAACTGTTAGCTAATCCTTTTGTAGGAGATGGAACGAAACATCCTGATGAGCATCTAATATATGTGGATGAAGTTTGTGGTTATTTAAGCTTGCAGGTGTACCCGAAGATGTTGTTAAGAAGAAGGTCTTCCCTTTATCTTTGAAGGGAGATGCATCGACATGGTATAGGCTATGTGATGATATGGGGTCATGGAACTACAAACAGTTGAAATTGGAATTTCATCAGAAGTTTTATCCTATGCATCTTGTTCATCGTGATTGCAATTATATATATAATTTTTGGCCTCGCGAAGGAGAAAGCATCACTCAAGCTTGGAGGAGGCTTAAATCAATGTTATAATCATGCCCCAATCATGAGCTCTCAAGAGAAATGATTATTCAAAATTTTATGTTCGGCTTTCTGATAGCAATCACACCATGCTTGATACTTCTTGTGTTGGCTCTTTTATGATGAAGACTATTGAATTCAAATGGGATTTATTGGAAAGAATTAAACGCAACTCTGAAGATTGGGACCTCGATGAAGGTAAGGAGTCAGGTATGACACCTAAGTTTGATTGTGTTAAATCTTTTATGGATACCGATGTTTTTCGTAAATTTAGCACTAAATATGGACTTGACTCTGAGATAGTAGCTTCTTTCTGTGAACCTTTTGCTACTTATGTTGATCTCCCCAAGGAGAAGTGGTTTAAATATCATCCTCCCATAGAAGTAAAATTAGTTGCACCTATTAAAGTTGCAAAAAAGATTATCACTTATAATGATCCTGCTGTTCCTACTTCTTATGTTGAGAAACCACCTTTCCCTGTTAGGATAAAGGATCATGCTAAAGCTTCAACTATGGTTTGTAAAAGCAATATTAAAACATATACACATCCTAAGCAAGTTAAAGTTGAACCTAATATTGCTATTGTTAAAGATCTCTTGTCTAATAATATTGATGGGCATGTTATTTATTTCTGTGATGAAACTGCTAGAATTGCTAAACCGTGTGCTAAAGATAAACCTAGACCTGTGGTAGGCATTCCTGTTATTTCTGTTAAAATAGGTTATCATTGTTATCATGGCTTACGTGATATGGGTGCCAGTGCTAGTGCAATACCTATTAGCCTTTATAGAGAAATTATGCATGATATTGCACCTGTTGAGTTAGAAGATATTGATGTCACAATTAAACTTGCCAATAGAGATACTATTTCACCAATGGGAATTGTTACAGATATTGAAGTCTTGTGTGGGAAAACTAAATATCCTGTTCATTTTCTTGTTCTTGGTTCCCCACAAGATAGCTTTTGTCCTATTATATTTGGTAGACCTTTCCTGAATACTGTTAATGCTACCATAGATTGCAAAAGAGATGTTGTTACTATCGGTTTAGATGATATGTCTCATGAATTTAATTTCTCTAAATTTAGTAGACAACACCATGAAGAAGAATTACCTAGTAAGGATGAAATTATTGGTCTTGCTTCTATTGTCGTACCTCCTAGTGATCCTCTAGGACAATATTTGATAGACCATGAAAATGATATGTTTATGAATGAAAGAAGGGAAATAGATGAAGTATTCTTTAAATAGGAACCTATTCTGAAAAACAATTTACCTATTGAAATCCTAGGGGATCCTCCTCCACCCAAGGGTGATCCCGTGTTTGAGCTTAAACCGTTGCCTGATACTCTTAAATATGCTTATCTTGATGAGAAAAAGATATATCCTGTTATTATTAGTGCTAACCTTTCAGAGCATGAGGAAGAGATATTATTGAAAACTCTGAAGAAGCACCGTGCTGCTATTGGGTATACTCTTGATGATCTTAAGGGCATTAGTCCCACTCTATGTCAACATAAAATAAATTTGGAAGAAGATGCTAAACCAGTTCGTGATCATCAACGACGGCTGAATCCTAAAATGAAAGAAGTGGTAAGAAAATAAATACTAAAGCTCCTTGAGGTAGGTATAATCTATCCCGTTGCTGATAGTCAGTGGGTAAGCCCTGTCCATTGTGTCCCTAAGAAGGGAGGTATTGCTGTCGTTCCTAATGATAAAGATGAATTGATTCCTCAAAGAATTATTAAAAGTTATAGGATGGTAATTGATTTCCGCAAATTAAATAAGGCCACAAAAAGGATCATTACCCCTTACCTTTTATCGATCAAATGCTAGAAAGATTATCCAAACATACACATTTTTGCTTTCTAGATGGTTATTCTGGTTTCTCTCAAATACCTGTGTCAGCCGAGGATCAATCAAAGACTACTTTTACTCGCCCTTTTGGTACTTTTGCTTATAGACGTATGCCTTTTGGTTTATGTAATGCACCTGCTACCTTTGAAAGATGCATGATGGCTATATTCTATGACTTTTGTGAAAAGATTTGTGAGGTTTTCATGGATGATTTCTCCGTCTATGGATCTTCTTTTGATGATTGCTTGAGCAACCTTGATCGGGTTTTGTAGAGATGTGAAGAAACTAATCTTGTCTTGAATTGGGAAAAGTGTCACTTTATGGTTAATGAAGGTATTGTCCTGGGGCATAAAGTGTCTGAAAGAGGTATTGAACTTGATAAAGCCAAGGTTGATGCTATTGAAAAGATGACATGTCCCAAGGACATCAAAGGTATAAGAAGTTTCCTTGGTCATGCCGGATTTTATAGGAGGTTCATTAAGGACTTCTCAAAAATTTCTCGGCCTCTGACTAATTTATTACAAAAAGATATACCATTTGTTTTGTATGATGATTGTGTAGAAGCATTTGAAATACTTAAGAAAGCATTGATCTCTGCACCTATTGTTCAGCCACCTGATTGGAATTTACCCTTTGAAATTATGTGTGATGCTAGTGATTATGCTGTAGGTGTTGTTCTAGGGCAAAGAGTTGATAAGAAATTAAATGTTATTCAATATGCTAGTAAAATCCTAGACAATGCTCAAAGAAATTATGCTACTACTGAAAAAGAATTCTTAGCAGTTGTATTTACTTGTGATAAGTTCAGACCTTACATAGTTGATTCTAAAGTAACTATTCACACTGATCATGCTGCTATTAAATATCTCATGGAAAAGAAAGATGCTAAACCTAGATTTATTAGATGGGTTCTCTTGCTACAAGAATTTGATTTACATACTGTTGATAGAAAGGGAGCTGAGAACCCCGTTGCAGACAACTTGTCTAGGTTAGAAAATGTGCTTGATGACCCACTACCTATTGATGATAGCTTTCCTGATGAGCAATTAAATGTCATAAATACTTCTCATACTGCTCCATGGTATGCGGATTATGCTAATTATATTGTTGCTAAATTCATACCACCTAGTTTCACATACCAACAAAAGAAAAAGTTCTTCTATGATTTGAGGCATTACTTTTGGGATGACCCACATCTTTATAAAGAAGGAGTAGATGGTGTTATTAGACGTTGTGTACCTGAGCATGAACAGGAACAGATCCTACGCAAGTTTCACTCCGAACCTTATGGAGGACACCATGTTGGAGATAGAACTGCACATAAGGTATTGCAATCTGGTTTTTTTTGGCCTACTCTCTTCAAAGATGCCCGTAAGTTTGTTTTATCTTGTGATGAATGTCAAAGAATTGATAATATTAGTAGACGTCAAGAAATGCCTATGAACTATTCACTCGTTATTGAACCATTTGATGTTTGGGGCTTTGATTATATGGGACATTTTCCTTCCTCTAATGGATATACACATATTTTAGTTGATGTTGATTACGTTACTAAGTGGGTAGAAGCTATTCCAACTAGTAGTGCTGATCATAACACTTCTATTAAAATGCTTAAAGAAGTTACTTTTCCAAGATTTGGAGTCCCTAGATATTTAATGACTAATGGTGGTTCACATTTTATTCATGGTGCTTTCCGTAAAATGCTTGCTAAGTATGATGTTAATCATAGAATTGCATCTCCTTATCACCCTCAGTCTAGTGGTCAAGTAGAATTGAGTAATAGAGAACTCAAATTAATTTTGCAAAAGACTGTTAATAGATCTAGAAAGAATTGGTCCAAGAAACTTGATGATGCATTATGGGCCTATAGAACTGCATATAAAAATCCTATGGGTATGTCTCCGTCTAAAATGGTTTATGGAAAAGCATGTCACTTACCTCTCAAACTAGAACACAAGGCATATTGGGCTATTAAAGAACTCAATTATGATTTTAAACTTGCTGGTGAGAAGAGGTTATTTGATATTAGCTCACTTGATGAATGGAGAACCCAAGCCTATGAAAATGCCAAGTTGTTTAAAGAAAAAGTTAAAAGATGGCATGACAAAAGAATACAAAAGTGTGAGTTTAATGTAGGTGATTATGTATTGCTATACAACACTCGTTTAAGATTTTTTGCAGGAAAACTTCTCTCTAAATAGGAAGGTCCTTACGTTATCGAGAAGGTCTATCGTTCCGGTGCCATAAAAATCAACAATTTCGAAGGCACAAATCCGAAGGCGGTGAACAGTCAAAGAATCAAACATTATATCTCAGGTAATCCCATAAATGTTGAAACCAATGTTATTGAAACCGTAACCCCGGAGGAATACATAAGGGACACTTTTCGGAACGTTTCAGACTCCGAAAAGGAATAGGTATGTGATAGGGTAAGTAACCCGACTCCAAAACAGTTCTTAAGGCAATATTTCTCCGTTTTGGAATATTTAGAAAAATATAAAAATAAGTAGCTGTCTGGGAAGGACACGAGGGTGGAGGGCACGCCCTACCCCCCTGGGCGCGCCCCCTACCTCGTGGGCACCTCGTGTGCTCTCCAGACTCCGTTTTCTTACACGACATGTATTTTGGTCGGTAAAAATTCTTTATATAATCTCCCGGAGGTTTTGACTCCCGTATCACGCAAAAATCTCCTTTCTTTGTTTCGAACTATCCTGCTGCAGATTTGAGCAACATGTCGTCCCAGGATTCGGAACGAGAGAGCTATGTGGTTGATTACCTTGCAGATCCTAAATTCTATGGGGATGTGGAGCATTGTGGTTGGACTACGGAAGAAGAAGAGGACTATGAACCTAAGGGAAAGGAGGAGATGAGCTCAGATGAAGATGAAGTCCCACTACCTCAACCTAGGGACATGCATGTGGAGTTCAAAAAGTCAAGCCTCCCTGATAGAGTAAAGAAACCTAAGATCGAGTTTATCCCTTTTCGCCTCTTGCAGGAAAACAAATAGGAACTATGCAAAAAGATACTGAGCCTGGAGCAGGAGATCGAGGACCTAAGGGACCAAAATTTTGTCCTCAAGCGTAAATTAAGGAAGAAACCTACGCCATCAACAAAACCATCACCTTCTCCACCAACAAAGAAGAATTGAGTATCTGGTATGGGCACTCTCCTTGGCAACTGCCAAGCTTGGGGGAGTGCCCCGGTATCGTATCACCATCACTTTTATCTTCACCTTTTTCTTAGTTCGATCCTTTTGATAATATCTTGATCTAGTAGAATAGAAGTTCTTAGTATGATCTAGTTGTGAGTTTTTCTTTATAATTCCTCTATGTAATCGAGTCCGTGAGCTATATAATAAAGATTAGTGTTGAGTCAAGGGCTTGATTCTTTTGCCATGATCCTAAGTGAATAAAAGAAAAAGAGAAAGAAATAAAAAGAAACAAAGAGATCATATGGATCTCATGGAGAGTAATGAGCTCACATAGAAAGAGTATGATGAATAAAAGTTGTTGAGAGTTCACAAACAAAGTTTTGGTCATTGTTGCAATTAATAGGAAGTAATAAAGAAAGAGAGGTCTTCACATATAGATATACTATCTTGGACATATTTTATGAGTGTGAGCACTCATTAAAATATGACATGCTAAAGAGTTGACGTTGGACAAGGAAGACAACATAATGGGTTATGTTTTCTTACATCTGAAATAAATTATATTGCCATGGATCATCCAACATGATTGAGCTTGCATTTCCCTCTCATGCTAGCCAAATTCATAGAACCAAGTAGAGATACTACTTGTGCTTCCAAATACCCTTAAAGCAATTTTGCCATAAGAGTCCACCATACCTACCTATGGATTGAATAAGATCCTCCAAGTAAGTTGTCATCAGTGCAAAGCAATAAAAATTGCTCTCTAAATATGTATGACTTATTAGTATGGGAGAAATAAGCTTTATACGATCGTGTGATATGGAAGAAATAAAAGCGACAGACTACATAATAAAGGTCCATATCACAAGTGGCAATATAAAGTGACGTTCTTTCGCATTAAGATTTTGTGCATCCAACCATAAAAGCACATGACAACCTCTGCTTCCCTCTGTGAAGGGCCTACCTTTTACTTTTATCCCCTACCTTGCATAAGAGTCATGGTGATCTTCACCCATCCTTTTTACATTTTATCCTTTGGCAAGCACAGCATGTTGGAAAGATCCTGGTATATATGGCTAATTGGATGTGAGTTTTCATGAACTATTATTGTTGACATTACCCTTGAGGTAAAACGTTGGGAGGCAAAACTATAAGCCCCTATCTTTCTTTGTGTCCGATTAAAACTCCATACCTGATGTCTACTACACAACCTTCTTCTTGTAGATGTTGTTGGGCCTCCAAGTGCAGAGGTTTGTAGGACAGTAGCAAATTTCCGTCAAGTGGATGACCTAAGGTTTATCAATCCGTAGGAGGCGTAGGATGAAGATGGTCTCTCTCAAGCAACCCTGCAACCAAATAACAAAGAGTCTCTTGTGTCCCCAACAAACCCAATACAATGGTAAATTGTATAGGTGTACTAGTTTGGCGAAGAGATGGTGATACAAGTGGTATATGGATGGTAGATAAAGGTATTTGTAATCTAAAAATATAAAAACAGTAAGGTAACTAATGATAAAAGTGAGCGTAAACGGTTTTGCAATGCGTTGAAACAAGGCCAAGGGTTCATACTTTCACTAGTGCAAGTTCCCTCAACAATAATAACATAATTGGATCATATAACTATCCCTCAAAATGCAACAAAGAGTCACTCCAAAGTCACTAATAGCGGAGAACAAACGAAGAGATTATGCTAGGGTACGAAACCACCTCAAAGTTATTCTTTCCAATCAATCGTTGGGCTATTCCTATAAGTGTCACAAACAGCCCTAGAGTTCGTACTAGAATAACACCTTAAGACACAAATCAACCAAAACCCTAATGTCACCTAGATACTCCAATGTCACCTCAAGTATCCGTGGGTATGATTATACAATATGCATCACACAATCTCAGATTCATCTATTCAACCAACACATAGAACCTCAAAGAGTGCCCCAAAGTTTCTACCGGAGAATCGCGATGAAAACGTGTGCCAACCCCTATGCATAGTTTCATGGGCGGAACCCGCAAGTTGATCACCAAAACATACAAGTGATTCACGTGGTATCCCATTGTCACCACAGATACGCACGGCAAGACATACATCAAGTGTTCTCAAATCTTTAAAGACTCAATCCGATAAGATAACTTCAAAGGGGAAACTCAATCCATTACAAGAGAGTAGAGGGGGAGAAAACATCATAAGATCCAACTATAATAGCAAAGCTCGCGATACATCAAGATCGTGCCACCTCAAGAACACGAGAGAGAGAGATCAAACACATAGCTACTGGTACATACCCTCAGCCCCGAGGGAGAAATACTCCCTCCTCGTCATGGGGAGCACCGAGATGATGAAGATGGCCACCGGAGAAGGATTCCCCCTCCGGCAGGGTGCCGGAATGGGTCTAGATTGGCTTTCGGTGGCTACGGAGGCTTCTAGCGGCGGAACTCCCGATCTATTCTGCCCCTCGATAGTTTTAGGGTACGTGGGTATATATGGGTGAAAGAAGTACGTCAGGGGAGCCACGAGGGGCCCATGAGGGTGGAGGGCGCGCCCTAGGGGGGTGGGCGCGCCCCCTGCCTCGTGGCTCCCTCGTTCCTTTCCTAACGTGCACTCCAAGTTTTTCCGGTAGCTTTCCTTCCAAAAATAACTTCTCTAGTTGGTTTCATTCCGTTTCGACTCCGTTTGATATTCCTTTTCTTCAGAACACTGAAATAGGCAAAAAACAGCAATTCTGGGCTGGGCCTCCAGTTAATAGGTTAGTCCCAAAAAGAATATAAAAGTGGATAATAAAGCCCAATATTGTCCAAAACAGTAGATAATATAGCATGGAGCAATCAAAAATTATTGATACGTTGGAGACGAATCAATACCCATAAGTATTGCGTGAGTGTCAGCAATTGTGAAAAACTATAAGATAGTTGAGTATGTGGACTTGCTAAAAAGCTCTTATATATTGACTCTTTCCTATGTTATGATAAATTGCAATTGCTCCAATGACTGAGATTATAGTTTGTTAGTTGTCAATGAAGTTTACGATTCATACTTGAAATTGTGATTGAATTATTACTCTAGCATAAGAAATTATATGACAAGAATTATATAAGTTGCTGTTCTAAGAATGATCATGATGCCCTCATGTCCGTATTTTATTTTTTTATCGACACCTCTATCTCTAAACATGTGGACATATTTTTCGATTTCGGCTTTCGCTTGAGGACAAGCGAGGTCTAAGCTTGGGGGAGTTGATACGTCCATTTTGCATCATGCTTTTATATCGATATTTATTGCATTATGGGATGTTATTACACATTATGTCACAATACTTATGCCTATTCTCTCTTATTTTACAAGGTTTCCATAAAGAGGGAGAATGCCGGCAGCTGGGATTCTAGGCTGGAAAAGGAGCAAATATTAGAGACCTATTCTGCACAGCTCCAAAAGTCCTGAAACTTCACAGAAGACGTTTTCAGAATATATAAAAAATAGTCAGCAGAAGAAGTTCACCAGGGGGCCACACCCTGCCCACGAGTGTGGGGGCGCGACCTACCCCCCTGTGCGCGCCCCCCTACCTCGTGGGCCCCCTGGTGGCCCTCCGAGGGCTATCTTCTGCTATACGAGGTCTTTCGAAGAGAAAACAATCATAAGCCATCTTCTCGGACGAAACTCCGCCGCCATGAGGCGGAACCTTCGCGGAACCAATCTAGGGCTCTGGCGGAGCTGTTCTGCCGGGGAAACTTCCCTCCAGGAGGGGGAAATTATCGCCATCGTCATCACCAACGCTCCTCTCCTCGGGAGAGGGCAATCTCCATCAACATCTTCACCAGCACCATCTCCTCTCAAAACCCTAGTTCATCTCTTGTATCCAATTCTTCTCTCCAAGTCCGGGATTGGTACCTGTGGGTTGCTAGTAGTGTTAATTACTCCTTGTAGTTGATGCTAGTTGGTTTATTGGGTGGAAGATCATATGTTCAGATCCTGTATGCATATTAATACCCCTCTGATTATGAACATGAATATGCTTTGTGAGTAGTTACGTTTGTTCCTGAGGACATGGGAGAAGTCTTGCTATTAGTAGTCATGTGAATTTGTTCTTCGTTCGATATTTTGATGAGATGTATGTTGTCATCCCTCTAGTGGTGTCATGTGAACGTCGACTACATGACACTTCACCATTGTTTGGGCCTAGAGGAAGGCATTGGGGAGTAATAAGTAGATGATGGGTTGCTAGAGTGACAGAAGATTAAACCCTAGTTTACGCGTTGCTTCGTAAGGGGCTGATTTGGATCCATATGTTTGATGTTATGGTTAAGTTTACCTTAATACTTTTGTTGTAGTTGCGGATGGTTGCAATAGAGGCTAATCATAAGTGGGATGCTTGTCCAAGTAAGGACAGTACCCAAGCACCGGTCCACCCACATATCAGATTATCAAAGTACCGAACGCGAATCTTATGAACGTGATGAAAACTAGCTTGACAATATTCCCATGTGTCCTCGGGAGCGCTTTTCTCTATATAACAGTTTGTCCAGGCTTGTCCTTTGCTCTAAAAAGGATTGGGCCACCTTGCTGCACTTTATTTACTTTTGTTACTTGTTGCTCGTTAAAAATTATCATATCACAAAACTATCAGTTACCACTTATTTCAGTACTTGCACAGAATACCTTGCTGGAAACCGCTTATCATTTCCTTCTGCTCCTCATTGGGTTCAACACTCTTACTTATCGAAAGGACTACGATAGATCCCCTATACTTGTGGGTCATCACACTCTTGCAATGATGATAATGGAAGCAATATGGATAGTAACATGTATGCGAATGCCACTAACATGAAGAGATTAACAAGAAGAACACTTCGACATATCATATGCATGATTCGGAGCCACGGTAATGGAGATATGGCATGATGAACAGGGCACAAAACATTGCACATTCGGGACATAGAAAATATACCACCCTCGGATTGGGGTTTGCATGGTTTTTAAAGCAGGAGGATCTCGCCGGAATTGGTCGCCGGAGAAGAGGCAGACAGCGCCGGAGCTTGGGGGAAGTCGGAGTGGTGCGGGGCTCGCCGGAGAGGGTCGGCTTCGGGCCGGACCTGACCGGATCCGGCGGAGGCGGAGGCAGGGTGAGGGAGTCCTGGATTAGGGGGTGTTCGGATAGCTGGACTATACCTTCAACCGGACTCCTGGACTATGAAGATACAAGATTGAAGACTTCGTCCCGTGTCTGGAAGGGACTTTCCTTGGCGTGGAAGGCAAGCTTGGCGATACGGATATGCAGATCTCCTACCATTGTAACCGACTTTGTGTAACCCTAACCCTCTCCGGTGTCTATATAAACCGGAGGGTTTTAGTCCGTAGGACAACATACACACCAACAATCATACCATAGGCTAGCTTCTAGGGTTTAGCCTCTCCGATCTCGTGGTAGATCTACTCTTGTACTACCCATATCATCAATATTAATCAAGCAGGAAGTAGGGTTTCACCTCCATCGAGAGGGCCCGAACCTAGGTAAAACTTCGTGTCCCTTGCCTCCTGTTACCATCCGGCCTAGACGCACAGTTCGGGACCCCCTACCCGAGATCCGCCGGTTTTGACACCGACATTGGTGCTTTCATTGAGAGTTCCTCTATGTCGTCGCCGTCAGGCTTGATGGCTCCTACGATCATCAATAGTGATGCAGTCCAGGGTGAGACCTTCCTCCCCAGACAGATCTTCGTCTTCGGCGGCTTCGCACTGCGAGCCAATTCACTTGGCTATCTGGAGCAGATCGAAAGCTACGCCCCTGGCCGTCAGGTCAGATTTGGAAGTTTAGACTACACGGCTGACATCCGCGGGGACTTGATCTTCGACGGATTCGAGCCACTGCCGAGAGCACCGCACTGTCACAACGAGCATGATCTAGCTCTGCCGCCGAATAGTGCCCTGGGGGCCGCACCCGCATCGGCTTCGACCTTTAATTCGGAGCCAACTGCGCCGATCGAGGATGGGCGGTTGGACGCCGCCTCGGGGGCTGCGATCCCAACGGTGATCGAGCCGAACACCAGCCCCGCACTCCGCGAGACTCGTGACTCCAAGAAGCCGGACTCCTCTCCGGACTCCGAACCCTCCGCGCCCCTGCCGATCCAATCCGATTGGGCGCCGATCATGGAGTTTACTGCCGCGGACATCTTTCAGCACTCGCCGTGGCGATATTCTGAAGACACTGAAGTCTCTCTCTTTATCAGGAGAGCCCTGGCCGGACTACGGTCAGCAAGGTTGGTGTACGGACGATGAATAAATTCAAAGCCCACCCACCACCCACTTTGTAGCCACTGTCAACAACTTAACCGACATGCTCGACTTCGACTCCGAAGACATCGACGGTATGGACGCCGATGAAGGAGACGATGAAGAACCAGCGCCTATTAGGCCCTGGAAAGCCACCTCGTCATATGACATATACATGGTGGACACCCCAAAAGAAGGAGATGGCGATGGAACAGCGGAGGATGACCCCTCCAAGAAACAGCCTAAGCGCCAGCATCAGCGGCGTCGATCAAAATCCCGCCAAAACAAATATGGTGATTCCAGCACGGGAGATAATAATACTCCGGAGAGTGCCGAAGAAAACCCCCTCCAGCAAGATTTAGCACAGGAGGATGGAGAAACCAGCCCTCATGAGAGAGCGGCAGACAGAGAGGTCGAGGACGCTAATTATATGCCTCCCTCCGAAGATGAGGCAAGCCTCGATGACGATGAATTTGTCGTGCCAGAGGATCCCGTCGAGCAAGAGCGTTTTCAACGCAGGCTTATGGCCACGGCAAGAAGCCTCAAGAAAAAACAGCAACAGCTTAGAGCTGATCAAGATTTGCTAGTCGACAGATGGACTGAAGTCCTTGCGGCCGAAGAGCATAAACTCGAACGCCCCTCCAAGAGCTACCCAAAGCGCAGGTTGCTACCCCGACTAGAGGAGGAAGCACTTAAACCTGCATCACCTGCACTCGATACGGCTGATCGGCCACCTCGTGGCCGCGACAGAGAGGCCTCTCGGCCCTCCACTCAAGCCCCACCCCATACCAAGGCACGGGAAAATGCGCCGGACCTGTGAGATATGTTGGAGGACAAGGCAAGGCAAACAAGATCGATCTACGGATCGCGTGGGCGCTGCACGACTCGAGACGGTAACCGTCAAGCCGGCCACAAATTCGGCAGGGCCGAACACAGTAGACAAAGCTCATTGGAGATACATCGTGATATAGCCCAGTACAGAGGCGCCGCACACCCACTATGCTTCACAGACGAAATAATGGATCATCAAATCCCCGAGGGTTTCAAACCCGTAAACATCGAATCATATGATGGCACAACAGATCCTGCAGTATGGATCGAGGATTATCTCCTTCATATCCACATGGCCCGCGGCGATGATTTCCACGCCATCAAATACCTCCCACTCAAGCTTAAAGGACCAGCTCGGCATTGGCTTAACAGCTTGCCAACAGGATCAATCAGTTGTTGGGAGGACCTGGAAGCCGCATTCCATGACAATTTCCAGGGCACTTATGTGCGACCCCTAGACGCCGATGACCTAAGCCACGTAATTCAGCAGCCAGAGGAATCGGCCAGGTAATTCTGGACACGGTTCCTAACAAAGAAAAATCAAATAGTCGACTGTCCGGACGCTGAGGCCCTAGCAGCCTTCAAGCACAATATCTGTGACGAGTGGCTTGCCCGGCACCTTGGACAAGAAAATCCGAAATCTATGGCAGCACTCACGACACTCATGACCCGCTTTTGCACGGGAGAAGACAGCTGGCTTGCCCATAGCAACAACATGACCAAGAACCCTGGCAATTCGGATACTAGGGACAGTAGTGGCAGGTCACGTCGCAACAAGCAGAAGCGCCGCATTAACAGCGACAACGTTGAGGATATGGCAGTTAATGCCGGATTCAGAGGCTATAAATTCGATCAGTGGAAAAAGCCATTCAAAAGAAATCCTAGGGGCCCATCCAGTTTGGACCGAATACTCGACCGCTTGTGCCAGATACATGGCACCCCCGAAAAGCCGGCCAATCACACCAACAGGGATTGTTGGGTGTTCAAGCAGGCAGGCAAGTTAAATGCCGAAAATACAGACAAGGGGCTGCATAGAGATGACGACGAAGAGCCCCGGCCGCTGAATAACAGTGGACAGAAGGGTTTTCCCCCACAAGTGCGGACGGTGAACATGATATACGCAACCCACATCCCCAAGAGGGAGCGGAAGCGTGCATTAAGGGACGTATATGCGATAGAGCCAGTCGCCCCAAAGTTCAACCCATGGTCCTCCTGCCCGATCACCTTTGACCGAAGGGACCATCCCACTAGCACCCGTCATGGCGGATTCGCCGCATTGGTTCTAGACCCAATTATTGACAGATTTCATCTCACTAGAGTCCTTATGGACGGCGGCAGTAGCCTGAACCTGCTTTACCAGGATACAGTGCGGAAAATGGGCATAGATCCCTCGAGGATTAGGCCCACCAAAACGACCTTTAAAGGCGTAATACCAGGTGTAGAGGCCAACTGTACAGGCTCAATCACACTTGAAGTGGTCTTCGGATCTCCGGATAATTTTCGAAGCGAGGAGTTAATCTTCGACATAGTCCCATTCCGCAGTGGCTATCACGCACTCCTCGGACGAACCGCATTCGCCAAGTTCAATGCGGTACCACACTACGCATACCTTAAGCTCAAGATGCCAGGCCCTCGAGGAGTAATTACGATCAATGGAAACACCGAACGCTCCCTCCGAACGGAGGAGCACACGGCGGCCCTTGCAGCGGAAGTACAAAGCAGCCTCTCCAGGCAGTTCTCCAGTCCGGCCATTAAACGTCCGGACACCGTCAAGCGCGCCCAGAGTAACCTACAACAAGACCGCCTGGCATGTTTCGAGCAGGCGTACCAATGCGGCCCCAACCCCAGCCCTAGCAAAAATGGGGCACCAGTACTTCGCGTACATAACTACGCTCTAGAAATACCATGGGTACAGGGGAAGGGGCACCATCACGGCAAGCCCAAAACACGGCTTAAACCGCACCAGGGGCTGCTGATTTTTTAATTTTCTCTTACTTTCAGGACTCCACTCTTCGGAAGGCCTGTTCGGCAGTTCAATTGCCGCACAAACGATGCAAGAACCAGGGAAGCAGACAAGCCATGCCACATTACGGAACTCCCAGGTGGTCCCTATCATGAGCAGTATACCTGTTTCACATACCATTCCGCAGTCTGCCCCTGGAACGGACATGTTAAAATAGTCCAACCTTTTGCTTATCACATTATTTGTATCGTTCTGCTTTGATCGCAGCCCTTTTAATAAACAATGCATAGCTTCTATCTATTTTTGCATTACTCTTTTTTTACAAATATATGTTCCTTAACGACATGTTGCACCCGTGCACTTCGGTACGACCAAGATAGGCCAGGGGCTTTAGTACCCCTCAACATGGTGTGAGAAGTCCGAACACTTTAACAAGTGCGGCACCCCGAACTTATAGCATTATATGCATCGGCTCCGAATCATGTCTTGGGTCAATAGTTGGGTTTGCCCGGCTCCTATGTTTTGGTGCCTTACGTTCCGCTATATCGGCTAAGGTAGCACTAGGAGAACCACTGTGATTGTGCCCCAGTTGAGCTGGGTTGAGCACCTCATTGGAGAAAGCTAAAACTGACTGTCATGATGAAGTGAGAGCTGGTCGCTATTCGAGAGGTTTTTCGAGTCCCTAAAGACTTATGCCGCTTAGAGCGAGGAGTCGGCTCTGTCCGGCCAAGGCGTGGATAGCCCCCGAACTCGGTCTTCAGAATACCAGGGGCTTCGCCGAAATTTAAAATTATAGAATCTATGGCTAAGTGAGAGTGTTCATGCATTATAGTCCAATTGCCTTGTTCGTTGGGCTGAGTGCCTCCCTCGAAGGACCCAAACATGGGAAAAAGAGCGCTCAGGTTTATCCCCGAACACCCCAGCACTAGCGGCACGGGGGCAGAAGCCGACGACTCGCCATCTCTCAGAATTGATAAATAGCCGCACATAAGGTAATATTTTAAATTCCAACAACATTGCTTAGCGCATATGAACAAGTTTTCAGCGCACAGGACAAAACGAGCAAGTTTCACTCAAAAATTACATCACTAGAACATTCATCCGCCACAAGGCAGGCACCCTTCAGAACATCCTTATAATAATTCTCGGGCTTGTGATGCTCTTTCCCCGGCGGTGGCCCGTCCTTCACAAGCTTCTCAGCATCCAGCTTTCCCCAGTGCACCTTAGCACGGGCAAGGGCCCTACGGGCACCTTCAATGCAGATGGAGCGCTTGATGACTTCGAGCCTTGGACAGGCCTCCACCAGCCGCCGCACCAGCCTGAAATAGCTCCCAGGCAGAGCCTCTCCAGGCCACAGCCAAACTATGAGGCCCTTCATGGCATGTTCAGCCACCTTGTGGAGCTCGACCAGTTGCTTCAGCTGGTCGCTCAGGGGCACGGGGTGTCCGGCCTCAGCATACTGAGACCAGAACACCTTCTCTGTCGAGCTGCCCTCCTCGGCTCGATAGAATGCGGTGGCAGCGGACACACTCCGGGGAAGATCCGCGAACGCTCCTAGAGAGCTCTGGATTCGGGTAAGTAACAAGTAACTCATGTTTATGTGTTTGCTTTGCATAAAGAATGCCTTACCCGCCGCTATCTTCTTCACCTCATCCAACTCCTGGAGGGTCTTCTGGGATTCGGCCTTGGCGGATTTGGCATTTTCAATAGACGCCGCGAGCTCAGATGCTCGCGTCTTTGAGTCAAGCTCCAAACTCTCATGTATTTTCATAAGAACCTGGAGCTCTTGCTGCACCTTGCCAACCTGGGCCTCGCACTTCTCCCGCTCGGTGCGCTCCGTGGCCGCCCTCTTCTCGGCCTCGACCAGCGCTTGCTTAAGGGTCGCCACCTCAGATGTGGCCCCTACAATAGCCGCGATAATCCTGTCATTTTTTGCAATTGCACCTTTTTATATATGTATTTAAACAAGGTATTTCTTACCTTCATTGTCCTTGACCTGCTTCTTGGCACGCCCGAGCTCTTGCTCGGACCACTCGAGGTTCTGCTTTAGCATGTCCACTTCCGCAGTCAGTGCGGCGGACGCAAGCAGAGAAGCCTGCATACACATATTGACTCCTTTTTGTTAGACTCCTGCGAATTTTATTTGATCCTCTATTCGGCTTTTCTTCCTGAACGCCAAACAGAGCATCAGGGGCTACTGTCTATGCGGTAATGTTATTTACACATTCTTTACTTACCTCAAAGCCTGTTAAAAGGCTAGTACAAGCTTCAGTTAGTCCGCTCTTGGCGGACTGAACCTTCTAGACCACCGCACTCATAATGGTGCGGTGCTCGTCGTCGATGGAGGCGCCTTGGAGTGCCTCCAACAGATTGTCCGGCGCCTTCGGTTGGACGGGGGTCACCGGCACGGAGGGCCTGCTCCTCTTGGAAGGAGGTCGCCCGCCGGACTCTGGAACCTTTGAAGGTTCCGGAGCGATGTCCGGCCTAGAGCCGGACTTGGAGCCCTGGGAGATTTTATCCCCTTCACCCCTGGAGTCCGGGAGGTCGCCTTGCGGCGCCTCCAGGACCACCTCCTCCTGGCTTGGAACCTGTTGGGACAACACTTCGGCGTCGTCCATAGGGCGGCGGGAGGAAGCCGTCGGAAGCGAGTTCACATCCGACGAGTCTAGTGAACCGCTCGACGACGCGTCAAGCCGGTCTTTGGGTGGGCTGCATAATCATATTCGACATAAGGGAAAGCTGTGTAATAAAGGAATACTATGAATTACTATGGTATCCGGAAACTTACGATTTCGCCAGGGGCTTGGCCCTGTGCGGCCACTCCTCTTCGCCGTCGTCGGCGTCGATGGAGTAGTCCGGAGGAAGGGTTTTTCCCTTCTTGGACCCGTCGGCCTCCCCAGTTGGGGCGGCCTTCCTTTTCTTCCCTTCCCCCGCTGGGGGGGCGGAGAGGTCTCTTCTTCCTCCTCCTCGTCTTCGTGGGAGGAGTGCGTCATGGAGCCGTCGGATGATGGATCTGACACCTCCTGGCGCCGGGCACTCTTTCGAGTCCCCGCGGCCTTCTTCTTGGCCTTCTTCTCCGGCCCCACATAGGGTGCCGGAACCAGGAGCTTCGCCAAGCAGGCATCAGCTGGGTCTTCGGGCAAGGGAGTCGGACAGTTGATCTGTCCGGACTTCGCCTTCCAACTCTGTCAAAGGTAAGGGAGCTTAGATCCCACATTGAGTTAAACTATGGAAAACTAATACCCTGTAAAAAGGTACAAACAACTTACCGCGCTAGCGTGACGCTGCGCGCTGAATCCGCGATCCTCGGTGACGGATGCGGGAGCCTTGGCGCCCTTGAAAAGCACCTTCCAGGCATCTTCGTACGTAGTGTCGAAGAGCCTGCTCAGAGTTCGGTGCTGCGCCGGGTTGAACTCCCACAGATTGAAGGCCCATTGTTGACACGGGAGGATTAGGCGGATGAGCATAACCTGGACTACGTTAACGAGCTTGAGCTGCTTGTCCACCAGGGTTTGGATGCATGTTTGCAGTCCAGTCACCTCTCCTTTGTTGCCCCACGACAGGCCCGTCTCTTTCCAGGACGTGAGCCGTGTTGGGGGTCCGGACCAGAACTCGGGGGCTGCGACCCACTCAGGGTCGCACGGCTCGGTGATGTAAAACCACCCCGATTGCCACCCCTTCAGGGTCTCCACAAAGGAGCCCTCGCGCCATAAGACGTTGGGCATCTTGCCCACCATGGCGCCTCCGCACTCCGCCTGGTTGCCGCGCACCACCTTCGGCTTGACATTGAAAGTCTTGAGCCATAGGCCGAAATGGGGGCGGATGCAGAGGAAAGCCTCGCACACAACGATAAACGCCGAGATGTTGAGGATGAAGTTCGGGGCCAGATCATGGAAATCCAGGCCGTAGTAGAACATGATTCCCCAGACGAATGGGTGGATCGGAAAGCCCAGTCCGCGGAGGAAGTGGGGAAGGAACACTACCCTCTCATGGGGCCTTGGGGTGGGGAGGAGCTGCCCCTTTTCGGGAAGCCGGTACGCGATGTCGTTAGACAAGTATCCAGCCTTCCTCAGTTTTTTGATGTGTCCCTCTGTGACAGAGGAGACCATCCACTTGCCTCCCGCTCCGGACATGGCTGGGGAAGGTTGAGGTGGGGAGTGCGGACTTGGGTGCTGGAGCTCGAGTGCGCGAGAATGGATAAGAAAGGGAGGAAGAAGGCATAGGTGAAAAGGTGGATCCTTATCCCCTTATATGGGTGGACGCAACTACGTGTCCCCACCAGCCTGGTAAAACTCGCCTATCTCCAAGTGCCGTGGTCAATGGCGCGGTTGGGTTACCCACGCCCGTATTGATGAGAATCCCGGAATAAGGGGACACGATCTCTGCTTTAACAAGACGTGCCAAGGAAACCGCCTCACATGACGCGCTGAGGTGGGATAATGAAACGACTCGGATAAAGGCTTGGCCGTGGTGTGTCACAATACGGAATATGTCTGCAGATTAGATTTGTGTAAATATTATTCTCTCTATGGCAATATGTGGAAACTTATTTTGCAGAGCCGGACACTATCTTTGTGTTCAAAATCTTCTATGAAGTACTTGGAGGAGGAACCCGCCTTGCAATGCCGAAGACAATCTACGCGCTGGACTCATCATCATTGAAGCCTGGTTCAGGGGCTACTGAGGGAGTCCTGGATTAGGGGGTGTTCGGATAGCCGGACTATACCTTCAGCCGGACTCCTGGACTATGAAGATACAAGATTGAAGACTTCGTCCCGTGTCCGGAAGGGACTTTCCTTGGCGTGGAAGGCAAGCTTGGCGATACGGATATGCAGATCTCCTACCATTGTAACCGACTTTGTGTAACCCTAACCCTCTCCGGTGTCTATATAAACCGGAGGGTTTTAGTCCGTAGGACAACATACACAACAACAATCATACCATAGGCTAGCTTCTACGGTTTAGCCTCTCCGATCTCGTGGTAGATCTACTCTTGTACTACCCATATCATCAATATTAATCAAGAAGGACGTAGGGTTTCACCTCCATCGAGAGGGCCCGAACCTGGGTAAAACTTTGTGTCCCTTGCCTCCTGTTACCATCCGGCCTAGACGCGCAGTTCGGGACCCCCTACCCGAGATCCGCCGGTTTTGACACCGACACAGGGCGAGGCCGGACGGCGAGGGCGGCGGTCGACGCGGTGGTGGCGGATGGGCGGCAAGGACGAGGCATGAGAGGCGCGAGCGTGGCGATGCGGCAGCGCTAGGTGGCGAGGTGGTCGGCAGCAGAGCGCGACCGGGCAGCTGCGGCGAGGCGCGGGAGGGCGCGGGCGGTGGCGGAGGGCGACCGGGCCGAGGGGGGCGGACGCGGGCCCGAGCGGGGCTGCGGCGTGGGGCGGCGGCGGAGGACGCGTGGCGCTCCTCGATTGGCTATGGGCGGCGGTGGGTTTTTGTTCGACGGGATCCGGACATGTCCGGTGGCGGCGGGGAAGTTTTCAAGGGTTTCATCTGCGGAAAATTCGGAGGGAGATGTGTATTTATAGGTAGAGGGAGCTAGGAGAGTCCAAATGAGGTGCGGTTTTCGCCCACACGATCGTGATCCAATGACGGAGAGCATGAAGGGGGTTTAGATGGGTTATTGGGCTGTTTTGGAGGGGTGTTGGGCTGCAACACAAAAGAGGCTTTTGCGGTTACTCGGTTAACCGTTGGGGCATCAAACGACCTCCAAATGGAATGAAATTTGACAGGCGGTCTACCGGTGATGTACCAAGGCCACTTGACAAATCTCGCCCCATTCCGAGAAGGTTTTCCTCCCGCTCACGAAAAGAGACAAGAGGGGTGCGCCGGGTGCACGAGAGAGCGTCAGATTGCGAAACGGGCAACAGGGAAAATGCTTGGATGCATGAGACGAACACGAATGCAAATGAGATGCACATGATGACATGATATGAAATGCATGACATGAGCAAAGTGCAAAACGAAGACAAAAACCCAACCATGAAGGGAATATCATAACACATAGCCGAAAATGGCAAGAGTCAGAGTTACAAATATGGAAAGTTACATCCGGGGTGTTACACTTAGCAAAGATCAATATGTGAAAAGCTCATAGGCAATGGATCGATGATGGATAATTATGTCGGATGGCATTCATCATGCAATAGTTATAACCTAGGGTGACACAGAACTAGCCCCAATTCATCAATATAACGTATGCATGTATTCTGAGTATAGTCATACGTGCTTATGGAAAAGAACTTGCATGACATCTTTTGTCCTACCCTCCCGTGGCAGCGGGGTCCTATTGGAAACTAAGGGATATTAAGGCCTCATTTTAATAGCGAACCGGACCAAAGCATTATCATTTGGTGAATACATGGACTCCTCAAACTACGGTCATCACTGGGAAGTGTCCCGACTATTGTCACTCCGGGGTTGCCGGATCATAACACGTAGTAAGTGACTATAACTAGCAAGATAGGATCAAGAACACAAATATATTCATGAAAACATAATAGGTTCAGATCTAAAATCATGGCACTCGGGCCCTAGTGACAAGCATTAAGCATAGCAAAGTCATACCAACATCAATCTTAGAACATAGTGGATACTAGGGATCAAACCCTAACAAAACTAACTCGATTACATGGTAAATCTCATCCAACCCATCACCGTCCAGCAAACCTACGATAGGATTACTCACACACGGCAGTGAGCATCATGAAATTGGTGATGGAGGATGGTTGATGATGATGGCGATAATTTCCCCTCTCTGGAGCCCAAAACGGACTCCAGATCTGCCCTCACAAGGAAGAACAAGAGGTGGCGTCGATCCCTGCGCCACCCTTTTCGCCACGTACTGCGCGCGCCTGTTGCGGGATATGACAGGATCGTTCGGGTCCACCGGTCAGTCACTCGGGGAACGGGGTCATATAAGGCGTCGGAGCCGATGCCTTTGCACTGTGCGCCCCATTCTCCCCCTTCTTCCTCTGCTCCCCATTACTTCGACCTCTGCTCTCGGCGCCGCCGCCCAGCTCAAGCTCGATCCACCGAAATGGGGAAGGACAAGACCGCTGATATGTCTCCAATGTATCTATAATTTTTGATTGGTCCATGCTATATTATCTACTGTTTTGGACATTATTGGGCTTTATTATCCACTTGTATATTATTTTTCGGACTAACCTATTAACCGGAGGCCCAGCCCAGAATTGTTGTTTTTGCCTATTTTAGGGTTTCGAAGAAAAGAAATATCAAACGGAGTCCAAACGGAATGAAACCTTCGGGAACGTGATTTTCTGAGCGAACAAGACCCAGGAGACTTGGACCCTACGTCAAGACACAAAAGAGGAGGCCACGAGGTAGGGGCGCGCCTACCCCCCCCCCCAAGCGCGCCCTCCACCCTCATGGGCCCCCTGTTGCTCCACCGACATACTACTTCCTCCTATATATACCTACGTACCCCCAAACGTTCAGATACGGAGCCAAAACCCTAATTCCACCGCCGCAACTTTCTGTATCCACGAGATCCCATCTTGGGGCCTGTTACGGAGCTCCGCCGGAGGGGGCATCGATCACGGAGGGCTTCTACATCATCACCATAGCCCCTCCGATGAAGTGTGAGTAGTTTACCTCAGACCTACGGGTCCATAGTTATTAGCTAGATGGCTTCTTCTCTCTTTTTGGATCTCAATACAATGTTCTCCCCCTCTCTTGTGGAGAACTATTTGATGTAATCTTCTTTTTGCGGTGTGTTTGTTGAGACCGATGAATTGTGGGTTTATGATCAAGTCTATCTATGAATAATATTTGAATCTTCTATGAATTCTTTTATGTATGATTGGTTATCTTTGCAAGTCTCTTTGAATTATCAGTTTGGTTTGACCTACTATATTGATCTTTCTTGCAATGGGAGAAGTGCTTAGCTTTGGGTTCAGTCTTGCGGTGTCCTTTCCCAGTGACAGTAGGGGCAGAAAGGCACGTATTGTATTGTTGCCATCGAGGATAAAAAGATGGGGTATTCATCATATTGCATGAGTTTATCCCTCTACATCATGTCATCTTGCTTAAGGCGTTACTCTATTTTCATTAACTTAATACTCTAGATGCATGCTGGATAGCGGTCTAAGAGTGGAGTAATAGTAGTAGATGCAGGCAGGAGTTGGTCTACTTGTCTCGGACGTGATGCCTATATACATGATCATGCCTAGATATTCTCATAACTATGCTCAATTCTATCAATTGCTCAATAGTAATTCGTTCACCCACCATAGAATGCTTATGCTCTTGAGAGAAGCCACTAGTGAAACCTATGGCCCCCGGGTCTATCTTCATCATATTAATCTTCCAATACTTTGCTATTTACTTTGCTTTTATTTTACTTTGCATCTTTATCATAAAAATACCAAAAATATTATCTTATCATATCTATCAGATCTCAGTCTCGTAAGTGGCCGTGTAGGGATTGACAACCCCTTATCGCATTGGTTGCGAGGATTTATTTGTTTTGTGCAGGTATGAGGGACTCGCGCGTAGCCTCCTACTGGATCGATACCTTGGTTCTCAAAAACTGAGGGAAATACTTACGCTACTCTACTGCATCATCCCTTCCTCTTCAGGGAAAAACCAGCGTAGTGCTCAAGAGGTAGCAAGAAGGATTTCTGGCGCCGTTGCCAGGGAGTCTACGCAAAAGTCAATATACCATGTACCCATCACAATCCCTATCTCCCGCATTACATTATTTGCCATTTTCCTCTCGTTTTCCTCTCCCCCACTTCACCCTTGCCGTTTTATTCGCTCTCTCTCTCTATCCTCCCTCTCTTTTCCCGTTTGCCTCTTTTTGCCCGTTTGCTTTTTGTTTGCTTGTGTGTTGGATTGCTTGCTTGTCACGATGCCTCAAGATAACACTAAATTGTGTGACTTTACCAGTACCAACAACAATGATTTTATTAGCACTCCGATTTCTCCTCTTACCGATGCTGAATCTTTTGAAATTAATACTTCTTTGCTGAATCTTGTCATGAAAGATCTGTTTTCCGTCCTTCCTAGTGAAGATGCCACTACCCATCTAAATAGCTTCGTTGATTTGTGTGATATGCAAAAGAAGAAAGATGTGGATAATGATATTGTTAAATTGAAGCTATTTCCATTTTCTCTTAGAGATCGTGTTAAAGCTTGGTTCTCGTCTATGCCTAAAAATAGTATTGATTCATGGAATAAGTGCAAAGATGCTTTTATCTCTAAGTATTTTGCTCCCGCTAAGATCATCTCCCTTAGAAACGATATTATGAATTTTAAGAAACTTGATCATGAACATGTTGCACAAGCTTGGGAGAGGATGAAATTAATGATACGTAATTGCCCTACTCATGGTTTGAATTTGTGGATGATTATACAAAAATTTTGCCGGATTGAATTTTGCTTCTAGAAATCTTTAAGATTCGGTCGTGGGAGGCACTTTTATGGAAATCACTTTAGGAGAAGCTACTAAACTCCGAGATAATATTATGGTTAATTATTCTCAATGGCATACTGAAAGATCTACTAATAAAAAGGTGCATGCGATAGAAGAAATTAATGTTTTGAGTGGAAAGATGGATGAACTTATGAAATTATTTGCTAGTAAAAGTGTTTCTTCTGATCCTAATGATATGCCCTTGTCTACTTTGATTGAGAATAATAATGAATCTATGGATGTGAATTTTGTTGGTAGGAACAATTTTGGTAACAACGCGTATAGAGGAAATTTTAATCCTAGGCCTTATCCTAGTAATCCCTCTAATAATTATGGTAATTCCTACAACAATTCTTATGGAATTTATAATAATATGCCCTCTGATTTTGAATCTAATATTAAAGAATTTATTACTTCCACATGATACGTGAAAATGGGGGCTCGGTGAAACTGGCACTTCTTGAGGCTATCCTCGAGAAGCACGGGAAATCCGGTGGTCAGGAAGTCTTCGGGTACGGCAGCCATCTACAAAGGTTGAATGGGAGAGGTCAATAAGGGGAATATATCTTGGGTGGGGTAAGCTTTAGAAAAGAAGAGAAGTTTAGATGGTCTCAAGCTAACTAACGCCCATGCTAACTAAGGCTTCCTACAGTCAGGATGGCTCTGATACCAGCTCTGTGGGGACCCCAACTCATAAGTCGTGATCACCGAATGCACGTGTACAGTGATCCCAGAGATCAATGCTCACTGAACACACAGAAGCTGTATAACAAGAGTCTTACATCCATACATATCGTCTTACACAAATTATGACCATTATGGTCAAGCCTTACATTGATAAAGCCTTAAGGGCTGAACATCAAATGAAACACAAGCAGCGGAAATCTTCGTCGATAAGTAGAACCCAAGCCATCTGCCTTAACCCTACAGGCATTCTGACTGGGAAGCTTCCTAGTTCGCATGTTTGTCTCCACAGAATTCTTCTTCGAACTCCTGTTCTTCCATGCCTGGCCAATTAAATAACCAGTGGCAAGCCAATGAGTACTTCGAATGTACTCGCAAGCAACCCATGTTTTTGTTCAAGATACAACAATGCATGATATAGGTAAATTTTTGCGGAAAGCTAGTTTTGAGTGCAATGACAAGTTCGACCACTCGGAAGACATGCATCAGGAGAATTCAAGTAACCATGAGGACAGGTTACAGATATCAACATAAATAGAGCGGGCACCAACCCAACTCAATTATGTCAAGTCCTTGACTTGACACAAGTAGTTCTTCCCACTTATCCAACACACACACTGGTTTGTAAACAAGTGGACGTAGCCCAAGAGCGGTTACCCAACTGTCCTTGACCGTGGACACGGCTATTCGAATAGTTTTACACTCTGCAGAGGTTGCACACTTTACCCACAAGATCCGGGGAACTTCCGTGTCATCCACGACCCGCGGTACCTCAAGTACCCGGGGTAAGCACCCGATCACTATCTTTCCCTAGACGACACTAACATGGAGTCCACTCGATTGGTAGTAACCCTCGTGCCCAACATTTCAGAACTTAAAATTGTGAAGCCTTGCTCCCATATTCATCACATACCACTGGCACGGGGTACCAACGGTGTGTCCGGTGCCCCATAAAAATGTTCTTGGCCGCCCTACCTGGCACGACCCCGTCCCGAGAGAGAGCACCAACTCTCCCCCGTCACTAGTAATGCAGGCTCCAAGCTAGTATCGGCCTAGGTAATCAATAATGCCCTTTCCCATATAAGGGTAGAGTGGTTGCGCATGTAAGGTTGGAATAACGGTCGCAACTTAAACCAATCCGTTTTGAAAACAACACACACTTGCCTCAGTACACCACTTCGTCATCAAGTGGCTACCCAACTCATCATCTCCCCCGGGCATAAGTGTCACCCGATGGGGTTTTCGAAAAGTCTTTTGAAAATGCTATGTCTCCATCACCATGCATATTCCCGTCCCTTTTTGCATAGCACTACTTTAGCATCCTATCTACTCCCACCGGCATAACCCTCATAAGGAGGCAGGGTCATGCACAATGCAAGTATCAACGAGGAAGTAACGAAGGCAAACCATCAAACTGGTTCCACCTCATCATGATTCCGATGCAACAATAATAAAGTGCTACATGAAATGCATAATAAGGGGTTCATAGACATGGTCAAAGGGATGCTTGCCTGGCTCAACAAGGTCTTCTGGGTCTTCAAAGTCTTCAGGTCCAACTCCTTCGTCAGCAATGCAATCTATCGTCGCAAAATAATAACGAGAAAAATAAGGCAATAATAAAACAGAAAAACCAAAGTGCTCAAAAAAATGTCAACTCATTTTTGTAAAATACTAGGTTGAAAACTAAGAAGGGGAAAATTCCTAGTTTTGGACTTGGTGTAGCAGAATAGGAGAAATGGGTTTACAAAGGCATATTTAAATGCTTAAAATCACATTTAAATATTTACAGTGAAGAAAAGGTTGTTGGATTGGAATGAAAGTTGCACCATTAAATTGGTTGCAATATTTTAGGAATTTAGGAATTGGTATTAATTCATTTGGACATATATTCTGTCCTGTAGAATTTTTGGAAAAAGTGATAGAAAAGAAAAAGAAAAAGGGCCCTATGCCTGCTGGGCCAGAACAGCCGCAGGGCAGCAGGCCCAGCCAGCGAGGCGGCCCAGCGCACTGGTGCACGCCCGCGCGCCAGGTTTAAACCTGACGGGCGGGGCCCAGGCGTCAGCGAGAGAGAGGGGGGCGATGGAGGGGAGAGGCTAACAGGCGGGGCCCGCCTGTCATCCCTAACCCTGAGTCCAGGCGGCCGGCGAGCTCACCGGCGACGATGCAGGGCACGGCGAGGTCGGGCGAGGGCACGGCTGGGCTCAGCGTCGTGTCGCCGTTCGGGTGGAGGTGGTGGATGTCACCGGAGTTGCCTGGTTTGCCGGCGACGAGGTCTTGCGGCGGAGGAGCTTCGGGTGTCGACGGTTCCGGCCGACTCCAGCTGCAAACGAGGCGGGGGAGAGAGGGAAAATGATTAGTGGGATGCAGGAGTTCCAGATCGACGCAGAGGAGGAGCGGGGGAGGCCTGTACCTCGTGAACTCCGGCGAGCCGAAGCGGCGGAGCTCGAGCTCAATCTCGAGCTCGGGCGACTCTGGAGAGGAACTGGGGGTGCAGGGGGAGGTTTTGGTTGTGCAGAGAGCGAGTGGTGTGGAGAAAAGGGCTCGGGAAGGCCTTTAAATAGGCGAACGGCGAGGTGCCGTGGACTCGTGCGCCGGAGAGCTCCTGCTCGTCGCCACAGGGCTCAGGAGGAGCTGGCGCCGTGTCTGGGGTGTTCCTGGGCGTGGACTACACCGAGGGGAGCTAAGGGAGAGAGCGGGAAGGGGTCAGAGACGCGCGCGTGTGAGCCGCGCCATTGGCGCGCTCGAGCGGCCTCTGTTTGCTAGCGCGGAGGCGCGGGGAGGAGGAGAGAGGAAGGGGACAGCGCCGTGGCGTGTTGCAGACGTCGAGGCGCATTGTCGGGCGCGCTGGGGAGGCCCGAGGTGGCCGGAGGCGGTTGGAAGGGGGCGGCTACAGTGCGGGAGCGCACTGTAGCGCGCTCCAGAGCGCCCAAATGGCATGCCATGGCATAAAAAAGGGGAAGTGGGCGCGGCCACTTGTGTCCAGTAGTTCTAGGGAGTAGTAAAGAAAGGGGAGGAAGCATTGGATGCCATGGATGGCCACTGGAGTGAGGAGGGAGGTGAGGAAGAGGGGTACAGGGGCTGTCCAGAGGGGTAAATGAAGTGGTTTCACCCCTCAATCATTGAGCTGAGGTGCAGCCATTGTTACTGGAGGTAGAGGAGGTCTAGGAGGGGCTGTGGTAAAAAGTTGAGCTCAAGGAGAATAGTTTTAGTGGTCAAAATGGTGATTTTTGGAAAAATGGCAGAAGGTGTTTGTTGTTGGTTTGGGAAAGAAAATGAACTCCAATAGCCATGATACTTAACGGGATGGAATGACACTTAGAAATAGGGTGTGCCACCAAATTTGAGCTCATTTGGGAAAAGTTGCCAGTGTAACTTTGGTAAACCCTAGAAATCAACAGAAATGGGTTTTCCAAGATCTAGTCATGCAGATCCATTCTCCTTGATGCACCACTTGGTGTAGTGTCATCATTTGGGGATTTGAACATGCTCACAAAAGTTGAGGTCAAGGAGAGAAAGTTGGTAGTACAAACTTGCTCAAATTAGGTTCTGAACAGAAAGGGTTATGGGGCATTTTGGTGGACCAAAATGACCTTTATTGAAGTGAGGCTTTGCAAGATCATCGCAATATGCATTTGTGACTTGCTGGATTTTTCTTGGATTTTTATGGAAATATTTCCTGTATAAATATTTCAAATCCTTGAAATGGGCAGAAATGGTTTTGGGAGGTTTTGTCCAATATTTTGAACATGACCATGTGTTGATACTCTTATATATGGGAAATATATGCCCACTGAGTTTCCCTGATTTTTTTCAAATATTTTTGAATCAATAAAATAATTTTTCCCTATTAAAGACCATTTCTGGCCTTAAGAAAAAGCCTTTGAATAAAATAGTAAAATAACTTTTAAAATTATATTTTTGGGGTTTATGGGTATCCTATATCTAATAGGAGTCAAAAATACTTTTGGAAATATTTTTGCTGCCCTTAATTAAGTACTTGCAGTGCAAATCTCAATTCAAGGGTTTTTGGAAATCTAATTTTAGAAAATACTTTTTGGCCAAATTATTTTTGTAAGAAAATACTATATTGTACTATACACATGGCATGATCATTGGGCAGAATTTTGGGGCAAGGAGATGAAGTACAGAAGGTGGAGTAGTTGACTTTAAAGAGCACTAGAAAAATCACAGAGAGAAAAACCAACTCCAAAATAAAAAGCCAAACAATGCAAAAGTTTTTTGTTGGTCCAAATTTTCATGCTTTAATAATGCAAATGAAGTGTTACAAAATGCAGGGTGTGACAGACCTACCCCTCTTACAAGAATCTCGTCCCCGAGATTCCTAAACTAGGCTTTAAAGAGATACGGAAACTCGGATCTAAGGTAGTCTTCACGTTCCCAGGTTGCCTCTGCTTCAGTGTGGTTGCTCCACTGGACCTTGAAGTACTTGATGGTGCGGCTTCGAGTGCGTCGCTCAGCCTCATCCAAAATGCAGATGGGCCTCTCACGGTAAGTCAAATCAGGCTGAAGGTCAATGGCTTGGTGATCGACGTCCTTGTAAAGATTAGGCTTGTCTGGGACTTGGAGACACTTCCGGAGTTGTGACACGTGGAATACGTTGTGCACATCAGATAGTTCAGGTGGCAGTTCCAACTGGTAAGCCACTTCTCCTCGTCAGTCAGTGATTTTGAAGGGGCCGATGTATCTTGGGGCGAGCTTCCCTTTGACATGGAAACGTTGGGTTCCCTTGAGAGGTGTGACCCGGAGATAGACATGGTCTCCAACTCGGAAGGTCATGTCTCTCCGACGTGAGTCAACGTAGCTCTTCTGCCTTGACTTGGCAGTTTTCAAATGCTCTTTGACAAGCTGGACTTGCTCTTCTGCTTCACGGAGGATTTCGGACCCAAAGACTAGTCCTTCTCCGGTCTCTGACCAATTGAGGGGTGTGCGACACTTGCGTCCATACAACACCTCAAATGGTGCCATCTGGAGGCTTGACTGATAACTGTTGTTGTAGGAGAACTCGACAAAAGGGAGGCAATCTTCCCACCTAGCTCCATATGCTAAGACACAGGCTCGGAGCATGTCTTCGAGTATCTGATTCACTCGTTCTGTCTGACCTCCGGTTTGTGGGTGGAAAGCAGTGCTGAAGGACAACTTGGTCCCCATGGCCTCTTGGAACTTCTTCTAGAACCTTGAGGTAAACTGGGTTCCTCGGTCTGACACAATCTCCTTGGGAACACCATGAAGGCTTACGATTCTGTTGATGTAGAGGCTGGCTAGCTAGTTTCCCTTGTAAGTTGTTTTGACAGGAATGAAATGGGCTACTTTGGTCAAATGGTCGACTATGACCCAGATGGAGTCATGTCCCTTATTTGACCTGGGTAATCCAGTGATGAAGTCCATTCCGAATTTGTCCCATTTCCATTCAGGCACCTTGAGAGGCTGTAACAATCCAGCGGGTCGCTGATGTTCAGCTTTAACCCTTTGGCATATGTCACACTTAACGACGAAAGTGGCTATCTCTCTCTTCATGCCATGCCACCAGAATCTTTCCTTTAGGTCTTGATACATCTTGGTTCCTCTGGGGTGGATGGAATACGGGGTGTCATGAGCTTCTTGCAAGATCAAATTCTTGAGCTCAATCTTGTTGGGTACGCAAATGCGATTCCCAAACCACACAATTCCTTGCTCATCCTCTGAGAATCCTGGGGCCTTGCCTGCCTTCATCTTCCTCTTGATGCCTTCAATACTTTCGTGTCCCTTCTGAGCTTCCTTAATATCATCCATCAGGGTAGGCTTGACTTCAAGGTTGGCTAAGAATCCTGGTGCAACCAGTTCCAACCCGAAGCTTTCAAGTTCTACATACAAGGCGGGTAGCCTTTCCTTAAGCATAGCATTCAAGGAACAAGCCTTCCTGCTTAATGCATCTGCTACCACATTAGCCTTCCCAGGGTGGTATTGAACACTGAGGTCATAATCCTTGATCAACTCTAGCCATCTTCTTTGCCTCATGTTCAATTCCTTCTGAGTGAAAATATACTTCAGACTTTTATGATCTGTGTATATCTCACACCGCTTCCCTAGGAGGTAATGTCGCCATGTTTTCAGGGCATGAACTACAGCTGCCAACTCGAGGTCATGAGTAGCATAGTTCTCTTCATGAGGCCGTAGTTGCCTTGAAAGGTAAGCTACGACTCTGCCTTCTTGCATCAGAACACCTCCCAGTCCGGTTCTTGACGCATCACAATATATCACAAACTCCTTGTGTATATCTGGTGTGGCCAGAACTGGGGCAGTGGTCAGTCTCTTCTTCAGCTCCTGGAAGCTCTCTTTACACTTCGGCGTCCATTCAAACTTCTTGTCCTTCTTCAAGAGCTGAGTCATGGGTCGTGCAATGCTTGAGAATCCTTCGACGAACTTGCGGTAATATCCCGCGAGTCCGAGGAAGCTTCTGACTTCCTTCGCATTGCTTGGGGATTGCCATTCAGTCACGGCTTCAATCTTAGTGGGATCGACCGACAATCCTTCTTCAGTCAAAACATGACCCAAGAATCCAACTTCGCGCAGCCAAAATTCGCACTTGCTGAACTTGGCATACAGTTGGTGCTCTCGAAGCTTGTCTAGGACCATCCTCAAGTGTTGCTCGTGCTCTTCTTCCGTCTTCGAGAAGACAAGAATGTCATCAATGAAGACAACGACAAACATGTCCAAATATTCCATGAAGACCTTATTCATGAGATACATGAAGTAAGCTGGGGCATTGGTCAATCCAAAGGACATGACCGTGCACTCGTACAGGCCATATCTGGTTACAAATGCCATCTTCGGAATATCTTGGGGTCTGATTTTCAGCTGGTAATATCCAGATCTGAGGTCGATCTTGGAGAACACCTTGGCCCCATTGAGTTGATCAAACAGATCTTCAATCTTGCGAAGTGGATACTTGTTCTTGATTGTAACTTCATTGAGGGAGCGGTAGTCAATGCATAAGCGGATGGTACCGTCCTTCTTTGCCACAAACAGAACAGGTGATCCCCAAGGGGAGGCACTAGGGCGGATAAATCCCTTCCTCAACTGCTCTTCCAGTTGCTTCTTCAACTCTGCTAACTCTTCCGATCCCATTCTATAAGGCTTCTTATAGATGGGTCCTGCTCCGGGCATGAGCTCGATGATGAACTCAATGTCTCGGTCAGGAGGCATTCCCGGTAGCTCATCATGGAAGACATCGGGGTATTCGCATACTACCGGCACTTGCTCCAGTCCAACTTCTGACAGACAGTTGACTTGGGCGCCTTGAGCAGAGGAGGGGTTGGGAGCAAACTTAACTTCGACTCCTTGGTCATTGGTCACAGTGACGGTCCGGTTGGCACAATCTAACAAGCCTTGGTGCTTGATGAGCCAATTCATTCCTAAGATCACATCCAAGCCTTGCGATCTTAAGATGATAAGGTCTGCTTGGAAGTCTACCCCATTAATGACAATCCCGACTCCTTTACATCCTATCTTGGCTCTCATCTCTGCTCTGGGGGTTTGTACCACCATAGGGTTATTCAGGGGTGTAGGGGTCATGCCACTTTTTAATGCAAATCTTTGGGTGACGAATGAATGCGTGGCTCCAGAATCAAACAAGACAGTTGCAAGTGTTGAGTTGACAAGGAACGTACCCAGCACGACGTCCGGGTCTTCCTGGGCTTCTTCAGCAGTGACATGATTCACATGACCCCTGCCGTTGTTGGGCGGGTTGCGGGGAGCTTGGTTCCTTAGTGGCATTCCACGACCTTGTCCTGGGTCCTGCGCATTAGGGCGCGGAGCGTCTGGCTTCTTGTTGGGGCAATTCTTGGAGTAGTGTCCTGGCTGACCACATCCAAAGCAAGTGACTTGGTTGGGGTTGCTGCTCTTGCCGGCATTGTTATTGGGGTTGTTATAAGCTAGCCTGGGGTTGGCATACTGCTGGGGTGGATAGTTGGTGCGGGGTGCAGGAGCTCTTGGCTGCTGATAGGTTGGCTTGACCGGGGCTGGCTGCCACGGGTGAGGCTTCTGGTTGCTGGAGCTACCCTTGTTGATCATCTTGCGCTTACGGGTATCATCCAAAGCACGTCGCTTGTCTTCAAGCATGAGTGCCTTGTTCACCAGATCAGGAAAGGTCGGGTAGTCACACACAACAAGCGAGTACTGCAGAGTCTGGTTAAGGCCTTCCATGAAGCGCTCCCTTTTGGTAGCATCAGTGCTGACATCTTCAGGGGCATACCTTGAGAGAACACTGAACTTCTGCATGTACTCCTTGACAGTGCTACTACCTTGCTTCAGGGCTTGGAATTCACGCTTCTTGATGGCCATGATTCCGGAAGGAATGTGGGCTTTGCGGAATTCTTCATTGAAGTCATTCCAAGTGATGTTTCGCTCAGCATGCATGGCCTTGAATCCATCCCACCAAGCTCTAGCAGTTCCCCCGAGACAGTGAGCAGCATATGCCACCTTCTCACGGTCCTCAGTGCATCCGACTAGTTCCAGCAGATCCACAATGGTGCGGACCCAGTCGTCTGCATCCAGGGGTTCAGCAGTCTCGATGAAGGTGGGTGGTGCATGCTTCTTGAACTCCACCAACGTGGAACGTCCATTGCCGTTTCCCGCCGGCTGGCGGTTGACAGCTTGAGCAATCATCTGGAGGGCTGCAGTGTTGGCTTGGCGTTCCTCTCGGAAGGCTTGGAGAAGCTGAGCCATGTCCATGTTTGGAGGTGGTGGCGGTGGTGGAACTTGTCCTTGGGTTTGGTCCTGACTGGCTCCTTCTCCGGCTTCTTGCTGCTGGGTAGAGGTACCAGTACGAGTTACAACAGGCATCCTGTTGGAGCGATCAAGGTCTCATGATTGGGAAAGATGGGAAAAGCAATATAGACGGGATGCCTAGTAAGGGGGTTGGTATGACACCAATTGTTTTCATGCAAGGGCCAAAAGGCCAAACACATTCATTGAAATCCAAATGGGTGATGTGGTCGCTTACAAGTTCCCGAAGGAAAGCACGACGTCCATCAAACATATCAAAGCAAACACAACACTACATGGTTTCATATGAACCATTACAAGGACTCGACTTTGCATAGGGGTACACGATCTATCCTACCGTAGGGGTTACTAACGGGCATATCCGGGTTGCAAATGATGCCTAAGTGGTGGAATGCTCAGTCGCGTAGTCTGGCTCTTCCGGGTCTTCCTCCTCGTCATCGGTGGCCTGACTTTCCTCTTCACTTGAAGGGGTGGGGGAGTGAAGGAGCTCAACACGGCGTTGCTTTGCCGGTGGTGAAAGAGGTTGCGGTATTCCTTTGCGCTCATGCGGTGTTGCTGTGGTGGTCTCCATCCTTTGGGGGTATTCCGCCTCTGTATGCGATTGCTGGTTGACCAGAGGAAGCACCTTCCTTCTTGATCCTATCCGTCTTCTCTTGTGCTTGGTGAAGAAGTGCCTTGGTCTCATGAAGTTCCTTTCGGAGCTTCATCGATTCCGAGGCCAAATGTTGTGCCAAACTATCGGCACAAAGGCTGAAGTAGGTCTGGAATCGGAGTGGAAGTCCTTCTTCTAATGGTGGAGCTGGTGCACTGCCCTCATCCTCACCTTCCTTCCGATAAGGCAAGAAGCGGGTTGCCAACTCGTCTGCCATCTCTGGAAGAAGGTCTCGGAGGCGAGTGAGTGCCTTGAGGGTTGCCGTCTCGATGGCAAGAACCAGCGTTGCCATCTGGGGTCCCTCGAAGAACCAGCTTGTTGGAGAGTCATTAGCCTTCACGATTACTTCCACATGATACTCCGTCTCGGTGTCATTGATCCAATGCTCATGGTAGGTGAAAATGGGGGCTCGGTGAAACTGGCACTTCTTGAGGCTATCCTCGAGAAGCACGGGAAATCCGGTGGTCAGGAAGTCTTCGGGTACGGCAGCCATCTACAAAGGTTGAATGGGAGAGGTCAATAAGGGGAATATATCTTGGGTGGGGTAAGCTTTAGAAAAGAAGAGAAGTTTAGATGGTCTCAAGCTAACTAACGCCCATGCTAACTAAGGCTTCCTACAGTCAGGATGGCTCTGATACCAGCTCTGTGGGGACCCCAACTCATAAGTCGTGATCACCGAATGCACGTGTACAGTGATCCCAGAGATCAATGCTCACTGAACACACAGAAGCTGTATAACAAGAGTCTTACATCCATACATATCGTCTTACACAAATTATGACCATTATGGTCAAGCCTTACATTGATAAAGCCTTAAGGGCTGAACATCAAATGGAAACACAAGCAGCGGAAATCTTCGTCGATAAGTAGAACCCATGCCATCTGCCTTAACCCTACAGGCATTCTGACTGGGAAGCTCCTAGTTCGCATGTTCGTCTCCAAAGAATTTTCTTCGAACTCCTGTTCTTCCATGCCTGGCCAATTAAATAACCAGTGGCAAGCCAATGAGTACTTTGAATGTACTCGCAAGCAACCCATGTTTTGGTTCAAGATACAACAATGCATGATATAGGTAAATTTTTGCGGAAAGCTAGTTTTGAGTGCAATGACAGTTCGAACAACTGAACATGCATCAGGAGAATTCAAGTAACCATGAGGACAGGTTACAGATATCAACATAAATAGAGGGCACCAACCCAACTCAATCATGTCAAGTCCTTGACTTGACCCAAGTAGTTCTTCCCACTTATCCACACACACACTGGTTTGTAAACAAGTGGACGTAGCCCAAGAGCGGTTACCCAACTGTCCTTGACCGTGGACACGGCTATTCGAATAGTTTTACACTCTGCAGAGGTTGCACACTTTACCCACAAGATCCGGGGAACTTCCGTGTCATCCACGACCCGCGGTACCTCAAGTACCCGGGGTAAGCACCCGATCACTATCTTTCCCTAGACGACACTAACATGGAGTCCACTCGATTGGTAGTAACCCCCGTGCCCAACATTTCACAACTTAAAAATTGTGGAGCTGCTCCCATATTCATCACATACCACTGGCACGGGGTACCAACGGTGTGTCCGTGCCCCATAAAACTGTTCTTGGCCGCCCTACCTAGCACGACCCCGTCCCGAGAGAGAGCACCAACTCTCCCCCGTCACTAGTAATGCGGGCTCCAAGCTAGTATCAGCCTAGGTAATCAATAATGCCCTTTCCCATATAAGGGTAGAGTGGTTGCGCATGTAAGGTTGGAATAACGGGCGCAACTTAAACCAATCCGTTTTGAAAACAACACACACTTGCCTCAGTACACCACTTCATCATCAAGTGGCTACCCAACTCATCATCTCCCCCGGGCATAAGTGTCACCCGATGGGGTTTTCGAAAAGTCTTTTGAAAATACTTTGTCTCCATCACCATGCATATTCCCGTCCCTTTTTGCATAGCACTACTTTAGCATCCTATCTGCTCCCACGGGCATAACCCTCATGAGGAGGTAGGGTCATGCACAATGCAAGTATCAACGAGGAAGTAACAAAGGCAAACCATCAAAGTGGTTCCACCTCATCATGATTCCGATGCAACAATAATAAAGTGCTACATGAAATGCATAATAAGGGGTTCATAGACATGGTCAAAGGGCTGCTTGCCTGGCTCAACAAGGTCTTCTGGGTCTTCAAAGTCTTCAGGTCCAACTCCTTCGTCAGCAACGCAATCTATCGTCGCAAAATAATAACGAGAAAAATAAGGCAATAATAAAACAGAAAAACCAAAGTGCTCAGAAAAATGTCAACTCATTTTTGTAAAATACTAGGTTGAAAACTAAGAAGGGGAAAAATCCTAGTTTTGGACTTGGTGTAGCAGATAGGAGAAATGGGTTTACAAAGGCATATTTAAATGCTTAAAATCACATTTAAATATTTACAGTGAAGAAAAGGTTGTCGGATTGGAATGAAAGTTGCACCATTAAATAGGTTGCAATATTTTAGGAATTTAGGAATTGAAATTAATTCATTTGGACATATATTCTGTCCTGTGGAATTTTTGCAAAAAAGTGATAGAAAAGAAAAGAAAAAGGCCCTGTGCCTGCTGGCCAGAACAGCCGCAGCCAGCAGGCCCAGCCAGCGAGGGCCCAGCGCACTGGTGCACGCGCGCGCCAGGTTTAAACCTGACGGGCGGGGCCCAGGCGTCAGCGAGAGAGGGCGATGGAGGAGAGGCTGACAGGCGGGGCCCGCCTGTCATCCCTAACCCCTGAGTCCAGGCGGCCGGCGAGCTCACCGGCGACGATGCAGGGCACGGCGAGGTCGGGCGAGGGCACGGCTGGGCTCAGCGTCGTGTCGCCGTTCGGGTGGAGGTGGTGATGTCACCGGATTGCCTGGTTTGTCGGCGACGAGGTCTTGCGGCGGAGGAGCTTCGGGTGTCGACGGTTCCGGCCGACTCCGGCTGCAAACGAGGCGGGGGACAGAGGGGAAATGATCAGTGGGATGCAGGGGTTCCAGATCAAGGCAGAGGAGGAGCGGGGGAGGCCTATACCTCGCGAACTCCGGCGAGCCGAAGCGGCGGAGCTCGAGCTCTATCTCGAGCTCGGGCGGCTCTGGAGAGGAACTGGGGGTGCAGGGGGAGGTTTTGGTGGCGCAGAGAGCGAGTGGTGAGGAGAAAAGGGCTTGGCGAGGCCTTTAAATAGGCGAACGGCGAGGTGCCGTGGACTCGTGCGCCGGAGAGCTCCTGCTCGTCGCCACAGGGCTCGGGAGGAGCTGGCGCCGTGTCTGGGGTGTTCCTGGGCGTGGACTACGCCGAGGGGAGCTAAGGGAGAGAGCGGGAAGGGGTCAGAAACGCGCGCGTGTGAGCCGCGCCATTGGCGCTCTCGGGCGGCCTCTGTTTGCTAGCGCGGAGGCGCGGGGAGAAGGAGAGAGGAGGGGGCCGACTGCGTAGCATGCTGCGGACGCCTAGGCGCATCGGCAGGCGCGCGGGGGAGGCCAGAGGTGGCCGGAGGTGCTTGGCAGGGGGCGGCTACAGTGCGGGAGCGCACTGTAGCACGCTCCAGAGCGCCCAAATGGCATGCCATGGCATTTTATATGCCTTGTGGGCGCGGCCACTAATGTCTGGTAGCTATAGGAGGGAGTAAAGAAAGGGGAGGAAGCATTGGATGCCATGGATGGCCACTAGGGTGAGGGGAGAGGAAGAAGAAGTGTGCAAATGGGCTGTCCAGAGAGAGGAAGTGAAGTGGTTTCACCCATCCATCATTGAGCTGAGGTGCAGCCATTGTTACTGGAGGTAGAGGAGGTCTAGGAGGGGCTGTGGTAAAAAGTTGAGCTCAAGGAGAATAGTTTTAGTGGTCAAAATGGTGTTTTTGGAAAAATGGAAGAAGGTGTTTGTTGTTGGTTTGGGAAAGAAAATGAACTCCAATAGCCATGATACTTAACAAGATGGAATGACACTTAGAAATAGGGTGTGCCACCAAATTTGAGCTCATTTGGGAAAAGTTGCCAGTGTAACTTTGGTAAACCCTAGAAATCAACAGAAATGGGTTTTCCAAGATCTAGTCATGCAAATCCATTCTCCTTGATGCACCACTTGGTGTAGTGTCATCATTTGGGGATTTGAACATGCTCATAAAAGTTGAGTTCAAGGAGAGAAACTTGGTAGTACAAACTTGCTCAAATTAGGTTCTGAACAAAAAGGGTTATGGGGCATTTTGGTGGACCAAAATGACCTTAATTGAATTGAGGCTTTGCAAGATCATCGCAATATGCATTTTGATTGGATTTTTCTTGGATTTTTATGGATATTCCTGTAGAAATATTTCAAATCCTTGAAATGGGCAGAAATGGTTTTGGGAGGTTTTGTCCAATATTTTGAACATGACCATGTGTTGATACTCTTATATATGGGAAATATATTGCCACTGAGTTCCCTGATTTTTTTCAAATATTTTGAATCAATAAAATAATTTTTCCTATTAAAGACCATTTCTGCTAAGAAAAAGCCTTTTGAAATAAAATAGGAAAATAAACTTTTAAAAATTATTTTGGGGTTTATGGGTATCCTATATCTAATAGGAGTCAAAAATACTTTTGAAATATTTTTGCTGCCCTTAATTAAGTACTTGCAGTGCAAATCTCAATTCAAGGGTTTTTGGAAATCTAATTTTAGAAAATACTTTTTGGCCAAATTATTTTTGTAAGAAAATACTATATTGTACTATACACATGGCATGATCATTGGGCAGAAGTTTGGGGCAAGGAGATGAAGTACAGAAGGTGGAGTAGTTGACTTTAAAGAGCACTAGAAAAATCACAGAGAGAAAAACCAACTCCAAAATAAAAAGCCAAACAATGCAAAAGTTTTTTTGTTGGTCCAAATTTTCATGCTTTAATAATGCAAATCAAGTGTTACAAAATGCAGGGTGTGACATGTTTCCACGATTCCCAAGACTTTGTGTGATTTGTTAGGTTTCTGTGATTTTGATGATTGCTCTCTAATCTTGCACCTTGCGGATTCCAATATTAAGAAACCTATGGGAAGAATTAATGATATTCTTATTGTTGCAAATAGGAATTATGTACCCGTAGATTTTATTGTTCTTGACATAGATTGCAATCCTTCATGTCCTATTATTCTTGGTAGACCTTTCCTTAGAACGATTGGTGCAATTATTGATATGAAGGAAGGAAATATTAGATTCCAATTTCCGTTCAGGAAAGGCATGGAACACTTTCCTAGAAAGAAAATTAAATTACCTTATGAATCTATTATGAGAGTCACTTATGGATTGCCTACCAAAGATGGCAATACCTAGATCTATCCTTGCTTTTTATGCCTAGCTAGGGGCATTAAATGATAGCGCTTGTTGGGAGGCAACCCAATTTTATTTTTATTCCTTGCTTTTTGCTCCTGTTTAGTAATAGATAATTTATCTAGCCTCTGTTTAGGTTGTGTTTTTGTGTTTAACTAGCAAAAATGCCCGTGCGTTGCAATGGGAGAAACAAACTCAAGCCCCTCCCTGCACCGACTTCTAATTCCTCATGCATTGCAACAACTGTCACATTCACTTCACGTCGTTCAACATAAATCGTGTCTTTACATATCATGTGGTGCATTTCCTTATTTATCGCACACAATAATGATTCTTAATGCAAATTATGTTAAGTTATGAGGCTCTTGACTGAACATAAGCTACACACACTTCACTGTCGCCAATGAGCTTGGGCATTTTTCAGGCAGTAAACTATGTCGTCATGTTCTTCGACCATGGCCATCGAATCATAGTACAAAAAACAAACCGACGAGAGTAAAATTATTGTTGTAATCATCAAGTATAAAAGAGAGCAAAAATTAATATTCATGAAGTTCATTCCCATTAGTTGGAAATCAATCAATTGTTAACTTTACATTCACACTTCAGGCAAAAAACTTGACTTCCACACTGCTCTAAATAATTCATAATTCATATAAAATTATAAACATGGAGATTGAAAACTGATTTATAAATAGCACGGGAAGTTGAAAACAACATTATCAAGAAGTGGAGTACAACATTAGCGTGTGCCCATTTATTAATGGGCATCTCTCCCATTAGATAGAACACGAAATTTATTTCTTCTTCTAATTCCTTTCTTTCTGCCAAATTTATTTCCTCTTTTAATTTCAAATCTGAGTTCCCCCAACTGCTCATAATAGTGGATTACTTCTTCTTTTAATTATTTTAAATCTGTGCCGAGTCTTCGCATGCAACGCGGAGTTCTTGTTCCAGCCTTCCCAATTTAATGAGAATGAACCCACCATGTCACCAGCCAATCAGCAGTCATGCATGCATCCATCATATATTTAGAGCTCACAATCAGTCCGCGCATCCCTTGCATGTATGTTCCTCCTCCCTTTTCTTCCTCCATCTGGAATTTAAGCCACAATCAAGGCATATGTTGCATCTCCGTCCTCCCTGTCCTCCCTTTCCTTTTCTCGATTTGTTCCTTCATTCTCTTTGTTTTTTGGGTTCTCGAGGCTTGCTGCTAGGTAACTTGGAAACGTATATAAACTGATGAAACTTAGAGAAAAGGACCGAGGTGGGACTATTAGATAGTGAAACCAGATTTTGTAGCAAAAGCATACATACTCGGTTGGTTGTCCAGCGCCGCACCTGATGCTGCCCTATGCAGATCGTTGCTGCTGCGCCCACCACCGCACGCCACTCCCTGCGCCCACTGCAGCACCCCTGCTTGCGCTGCAGCCACCTAGCGTCCGCTGCCGCCGCTCCCTGCTAGCGCTGCTAGCTGCTTGCCGCGCAAGGCCTTACCCCTGCTGGTGCATGCTGTGCTAGCTACTATTGCTTCTTCTTGTTGTGCTTCCGCCACTGCTGCTTAGTACTTCTCCCGCTAGCTACCACTACCTCCTGCTGCTGCCTGCGGCTACTTTGCTAGCTGTTGCCGGCGTCGTACCTCTGCCTGCTGCCGCGCCTGGCCACCGCATCAAATGCCCAGCCACCGCCGCCGCGCCTGCCTCTGCCCGTCGGGCACCGAGCCGCTTCCGCCAGGGCCGCTTCTGGCCGAGGCCTCGCCCTGCTATGCGATCCCCTGCGCTGGGCGCTGAGGCCGTCGACGCCTCCTGTGTCGTGCATGCCGGCCAGTGGGAAGCCCAGTCGTGGCCACTGCAAAACGTGGCTGGTGGCCCATTAGAGAAATCTTAGTAACGCAGGCCAAGGCAGAGGTCCAGCTGAGCAACCTACTATCAACAACGTACGGAAAACGAATCAGGCCGGACGGACAGACGAACATGCTATTAATACTACCTCGTTTATATTACGATTTTGTCTATATGAATCGTAAAAGCGTATTACGACTGGGCAGAAGCGTATTATGACGGTGAACCCACGGAGTCAATCCGTGCTTTATTATTAGGGAAAGATTAGTGTTTGTGCCAAGTAGAACCGTTGGGAAGACTTGGGGAAAGTCTTGATATCTTGCTGTAAAAAACAGAAACTTTAGCGCTCACGAGAACTGCTGCCATTTTTATTTGGAAAGCGATTTTTAGTTAATTCTTTTTGCAGATGATTAATAGATAAATTCCTCACATCTAGAAATTTATTTTAGAATTTTTGGGGTTCCGTATCTTGCGCTAGCTACAGATTACTACAGAGAGTTCTGTTTTTGACAGATTCTGTTTTTCATGTGTTGTTTGCTTATTTTGATGAATCTATGGCTAGTAAAATAGTTTATAAACCATATAGAAGTTGGAATACAGTAGGTTTAACACCAATATAAATAAAGAATGATTTAATTACAGTACCTTGAAGTGGTCTTTTGTTTTCTTTCGCTAACGGAGCTCACGAGATTTTCTACTTTAAGTTTTGTGTTGTGGAGTTTTCAAGTTCTAGGTAAAGATTTGATGGATTATGGAACAAGGAGTGTCAAGAGCCTAAGATTGGGGATGCCCATGGCACCCCCAAGATAATCTAAGGACACCTAAAAGCCAAAGCTTGGGGATGCCCCGGAAGGCATCCCCTCTTTTCGTCTACTTCTATCGGTAACTTTACTTGGAGCTATATTTTTATTCACCACATGATATGTGTTTTGCTTGGAGCATCTTGTATTATTTGAGTCTTTATTTGTTAGTTTACCACAATCATCCTTGCTGTACACACCTTTTGAGATAGCCATACATGATTTGGAATTTGTTAGAATACTCTATGTGCTTCGCTTATATCTTTTGAGTTATATAGTTTTACTCTAGTACTTCACTTATATATTTTAGACCACAGTGGTGGATTTGTTTTATAGAAACTATTGATCTCTCATGCTTCACTTAGATTATTTTGAGATTCTTAAATAGCATGGTAATTTGCTTAAATAATCCTAATATGCTTGGTATTCAAGAATAATAATAAAACTTTCTTATGAGTGTGTTGAATACTATGAGAAGTTTGACACTTGATAATTGTTTTGAGATATGAAGATGGTGATATTAAAGTTGTGCTAGTTGATTAGTTGTGAATTTGAAAAATACTTGTGTTAAAGTTTGTGATTCTCGTAGCATGCACGTATGGTGAACTGTTATGTGATGAAGTCGGAGCATGATTTATTTATTGATTGTCTTCCTTATGAGTGGCGGTCGGGGACGAGCGATGGTCTTTTCCTACCAATCTATCCCCCTAGGAGCATGCGCGTAATACTTTGCTTTGATAACTTGTATATTTTTGCAATAAGTATATGAGTTCTTTATGACTAATGTTGAGTCCATGGATCATACGCACTCTCACCCTTCCACCATTGCTAGCCTCTCTAATACCGCGCACCTTTCGCCAGTATCATACACCCACCATATACCTTCCTCAAAACAGCCACCATACCTACCTATTATGGCATTTCCATAGCCATTCCGAGATATATTGCCATGCAACTTTCCACCGTTCTGTTTATTATGACATACTCCATCATTGTCATATTGCTTAGCATGATCATGTAGTTGACATCGTATTTGTGGCAAAGCCACCGTTCATAATTCTTTCATACATGTCACTCATGAGTCATTGCATATCCCGGTACACCTCCGGAGGCATTCATATAGAGTCATATTTTGTTCTAAGTATCAAGTTGTAATTGTTGAGTTGTAAGAAAATAAAAGTGTGATGATCATCATTATTAGAGCATTGTCACAAGTGAGGAAAGGATGATGGAGACTATGATTCCCCCACAAGTTGGGATGAGACTCCAGACGAAAAAAAAGAGGCCATAAAAAAAGAGAAAAGGCCCAAATAAAAAAATGAGAGAAAAAGAGAGAAGGGGCAATGCTACTATCCTTTTACCACACTTGTGCTTCAAAGTAGCACCATGATATTCATAGTAGAGAGTCTCTCATTTTGTCACTTTCATATACTAGTGGGAATTTTTCATTATAAAACTTGGCTTGTATATTCCAATGATGGGCTTCCTCAAATTGCCCTAGGTCTTCGTGAGCAAGCAAGTTGCATGCACGCCCACTAAGTTTCTTTTGTTGAGCTTTCATATACTTATAGCTCTAGTGCATCCGTTGCATGGCATTCCCTACTCACTCACATTGATATCTATTGATGGGCATCTCCATAGCCCGTTGATACGCCTAGTTGATGTGAGACTATCTTCTCCCTTTTTTTTCTCCACAACCACCATTCTATTCCACCTATAGTGCTATATCCATGGCTCACGCTCATGTATTGCGTGAAGATTGAAAAAGTTTTGAGAATGTCGAAAGTATGAAACAATTGCTTGGCTTGTCATCGGGGTTGTGCAAGATTTAAATACTTTGTGTGGTGAAGATAGAGCATAGCCAGACTATATGATTTTGTAGGGATAACTTTCTTCGGCCATGTTATTTTGAGAAGACATGATTGCTTTATTAGTTTGCTTGAAGTATTATTATTTTTATGTCAATATTAAACTTTTATCTTGAATCTTTCGGATCTGAATGTTCATACGACAATTAAGAAGAATTACATTAAAATTATGCCAGGTAGCACTCCGCATCAAAAATTCTGTTTTTATCATTTACCTACTCGAGGACGAGCAAGAATTAAGCTTGGGGATGCTTGATACGTCTCCAACGTATCTATAATTTTTGATTGCTCCATGCTATATTATATACTGTTTTGGACATTATTGGGCTTTATTATCCACTTTTATATTATTTTTGGGACTAACCTATTAACTGGAGGCCCAGCCCAGAATTGTTGTTTTTTGCCTATTTTAGGGTTTCGAAGAAAAGAAATATCAAACGGAGTCCAAACGAAATGAAACCTTCAGGAACGTGATTTTCTCAACGAACAAGACCCAGGAGAATTGGACCCTGCGTCAAGACACAAAAGAGGAGGCCACGAGGTAGGGGGAGCGCCTACCCCCCCCAGGCGCGCCCTCCACCCTCGTGGGCCCCCTGTTGCTCCACCGACATACTCCTTCCTCCTATATATACCTACATACCCCCAAATGATCAGATACAGAGCCAAAACCCTAATTCCACCGCCGCAACTTTCTGTATCCACGAGATCCCATCTTGGGGCCTGTTCCGGAGCTCCGCCGGAGGGGGCATCGATCACGGAGGGCTTCTACATCATCACCATAGCCCCTCCGATGAAGTGTGAGTAGTTTACCTCACACCTACGGGTCCATAGTTATTAGCTAGATGGCTTCTTCTCTCTTTTTGGATCTCAATACAATGTTCTCCCCCTCTCTTGTGGAGAACTATTTGGTGTAATCTTCTTTTTGCGGTGTGTTTGTTGAGACCAATGAATTGTGGGTTTATGATCAAGTCTATCTATGAACAATATTTGAATATTCTATGAATTCTTTTATGTATGATTGGTTATCTTTGCAAGTCTCTTTGAATTATCAGTTTGGTTTGGCCTACTATATTGATCTTTCTTGCAATGGGAGAAGTGCTTAGCTTTGGGTTCAATCTTGTGGTGTCCTTTCCCAATGACAGTAGGGGCAGCAAGGCATGTATTGTATTATTGCCATCGAGGATAAAAAGATGGGGTATTCATCATATTTCATGAGTTTATCCCTCTACATCATGTCATCTTGCTTAAGGCGTTACTCTATTTTCATTAACTTAATACTCTAGATGCATGCTAGATAGCGGTCTATGAGTGGAGTAATAGTAGTAGATGCAGGGAGGAGTCGGTCTACTTGTCTCGGACGTGATGCCTATATACATGATCATACCTAGATATTCTGATAACTATGCTCAATTCTGTCAATTGCTCAATAGTAATTCGTTCACCCACTGTAGAATACTTATGCTCTTGAGAGAAGCCACTAGTGAAACCTATGGCCCCCGGGTCTATCTTCATCATATTAATCTTCCAATACTTTGCTATTTACTTTGCTTTTATTTTACTTTGCATCTTTATCATAAAAATACCAAAAATATTATCTTATCATATCCATCAGATCTCAGTCTCGTAAGTGGCCGTGTAGGGATTGACAACCCCTTATCGCATTGGTTGCGAGGATTTATTTGTTTTGTGCAGGTACTAGGGACTCGCGCGTAGCCTCCTACTGGATCAATACCTTGGTTCTCAAAAACTGAGGGAAATACTTACGCTACTCTACTGCATCATCCCTTCCTCTTCGGGGAAAAACCAACGCAGTGCTCAAGAGGTAGCAACCGCTGCTCTGGAGCGCGCGAAGAAGGCAACGGCGAAAGCGAAGGGGAAGAAGACGAGCCAGGGCGGGTCATTGTCGAGGTCTACTCTGCCGCCCAGCTAGATCCAGGGCGACTGGATCTGGTTGACGATCTTGAAGGAAGATATGGAGGATCTGGTTCACGGGGGGTTGATCGCCCACGAGTCTTGGCGGCTTCCGGGGGACGAGACCGAGCCGCGACCGCAAGAGGGTGAGTGCGTCCTTCTTGCGACCCACGTCAACCACGGTTTTTCTTTGCCCCTCCCCCATCCTTTCGATTGGGGTTTTGTGAACTTCTTTGGAGCCCAACTTCATCGTTTTTCTCCCAACACCATCACATACCTTGCCTCGTACGTGTCCATGTGTGAAAACTTTCTGGGTTGTCGACCACACTGGGGCCTCTTCAAACACATTTTTACTTGCCGTTCTCAGTTGGTTAAGAAGGCCAATCCGAGTGATGAGAGGACACACGTGATCCAGATGTGTGGGGGTTTAGGGATCCAGATGAGGATCAAAAGTACTTTCCCTGCTATGATTCTTCCCGAGTCGGTCAGGGGGTGGCAGTCGACTTGGTTCTACTGTAAGGACCAACCGACCCCTTGTCAGTCAACTGGTCTTCCCCCGTTTTCCATAGAGCGAGTCGAGAAGCCTTCTCCCTTGAGAGTTACTCTAGCTGAGAAAGCGGAGGTTAATATGTTGGTTGAGTGAGTCGCCCAGCTTGTCCGCGACGGTGTGACTGGCATGGTCCTGTTAGAAGCATTTCTCAGTCGATGCATCCAGCCACTCCAAGCCCGTGACCATCCAATGTGGATGTATTCGGGTGTTTAAGACAGCACTCGGATCCATCTGGAGGAGGTCGAAGAGGAGACGGTGGCGTTGTGGCTGCAAGGTATCAATGGCAACAAGGACAACCCTAGGGGGTCTAGGAGGGTTTCTCCACTCGACCACACCACCGAACCTGACAAGGTCTTATTCTTTCCTTCCGAGTGTATTTTGTTCTGATATGTGTTTGCTCTTGAAACTGATTGGTATCCACTCAACTCCGTGTCTTGCAGATCTACACTGAGATGTACTCGATGCCAAACAGAGAGCAGGAGGATGAAGGGGAGGAGAGTGGAGGCGACAGTGGTGAGTGGCATTCTGGCGGAAGGGGAGACGAGGAGAGCGAGGACTTGAGCAGCGGTGAAGAGGTCGATTCCCCTCATTGCATGGAAAGGCGCTCCAAGCAAAGGCAGGACCTAGCCAGCGTCCGTGCCAAAGCGACTCCACCGACTACACAAACCTCCAAGCGCACTCGGACGTTATCTCCTGTGCCGACAGAGAAAGCTCCTAAGCAGCCCAAAGTCATGACGTCAAAGTCTCGGAATGCCTTGCCAAAGATTAAAGTGGCTATCCCCATTGCTTCTGGGTAACTACTGAGCTCGACCTCTTAGTTCTTGCATGACTCAAACTTTGGTCGACTCACTTTCTTGTTTTGACCGAGTGAATTCTAAAATTTGCAGTGCTTCCTCTGGAACTTCTATTTATCGAGATCACGATGATGAGGAGATGGAGGACGCAGTCACTTCCCACGCGAGTATAACTTTTATCGCTTTGAATCTTCTTTTTCAGCCTCTTTGATGGTTGACTAAACTTCTGTAATCGATTGCTTTGTAGCTCCACCCAATGTCATTGAACTTCCAGATGATGACGAAGACGTGCCGCAAAGGGCCATGGGAAGGAGGGGCAGAGCTTCGAGCAAGAAGGCATCCGCTGGCCAGACGTCTCAATCGGTGCCACTGACGGAGCCAGTGATTCAACAGTCTAAAGACGTGAACCGGGCTTCTGTTACCTTTGTTGTTCCAGTGTCAAGTGAACGCCCTGCATCATCGACTGTGCCAGCCCCTTCTTCATCTGTCCAACATCACGCCTCGGATTCTCAGGCTACCGCGACTGAACTGTTGTCTCCGTTCTTCACTACCCATTATGTTCCGGAGGACCAGCAAGCACCGCTGCGGAAGCCATACGCCAAGCGGGTCTGATGATGGAGCGGGTGAAGACAGTGCACAGAACAGCCAAGCTGCTTATGATGCCAGTGCAGCCCTCCGAGCCAATGTCCAGGTAAATTGGTTTCCGACTGAACTCTTATCTTGACGCTTTTTCTGCTAGAATATGCTACCCGAAAACTTTTCGTTGCACCTCCATTTGTTGGTCTGTTCTTCGCATTTGTACACCCACTGGGTGTTTCAACTTATGCTGAGTAGTTCTTCCAGTTGAGTCGACTAGGTTATGTCGATTGTAGTTTTGAACTGGTGGGGGCACGCAGAGTGCACCCACTGGGTGTAGTCCCCGAGGCCGTCGTCGAATGTGTAATTCGGCGGGGGCCTTGATAAGAATATCTTGTCCTTCAGTTCTTCCACTCGGTCTGGGCGGACCAGGTCGAGTGGAATCTGGACCAGTGGGGGCACCCAGAGTGCACCCACTGGGTGTAGTCCCCGAGACCGCGGTCGACTGCGGGCAGTCGGTTGGGGTCTGAGAATAACTGTTTTTTTCTTTCCACTCAGTCTGGGCGGACCATGTCGAGTGGAATCTGGACCAGTGGGAGCACGCTAAGTGCACCCACTGGGTGTAGTCCCCGAGACTACTGTTGAATGTTTGATTCTGCAGTAGTCTTAGAGTTCTTTTCACTCGGAAGCGAACCATCTTTGATTTTGTCCACTGACGTATCTTTTTGCTGACTTCAGAAATCATGTGAGCTCATCTCCAAATTTGCCGATTTCGTGGAGAAGCAGAGACAGCTCAAACTTGACTTGGAGCTGGCCAATCAGAACTTGCAAAAGGCCAAAGATGAAGGTAACAACCTGTCGATTGCCTATCTTGATCATCTCACAAGTTATCTCCTCGTTCTTCTCTCTGACCCGAGTGTATATTCTTCAGAGAAAAGGAGGCAAGCTCTGGCACAGAAGGACCTTGATCTCGCAGCAGCGCGGAAGGAGGCTCAGGAGAAAACAGCACTCGCTGATAAGAAGTTGGCTTTAGTCGGGGCGCTAGAGGAAGATAACGCCAAGCTAAAGACTGCTCTTACTGAAGCCAACAAAGAAGTGATCTTCCTAAAGAAAGACAAAGTAGCTTTGAACGAGAAGATTGAAGGCATTTCTCGTAAGAGGAATGACCTGGAGGCCTATTTGGGAGCACTCGCCAAGAAGTTATTCCTTATGCTTGAAGGTATTTTTCCTTGTCCGACTGTTTTGTCGTTTGTCAAGTCACCATAAAACGGTCGACTCATTAGATCTTTGTGGTTGCCAAATTATGCCAAAACTTTGAGGAAGAAACTGGGCGAATCGAGATGAGCTTGGACCCCGTCAATTCCCCTATCAATGATGAAGCTGCTATGAACGTGCTCCGACTGGAATCTCGCCTTGCCAGCGTCACAGACTACCTCGCCTGCCTAAAAGTTGCGGTGTCGCGAATCGACATGGCGCTCTGGTCGAAGGAGACAGTCCAAAACAACCTCGAGACTTTGATGACTCGACTTAATGAGATCCCTGGTCGAGTGCAGGAATGGAAGAAGTCATCTGCTCGATGCGGTGCTGATGTAGCTCTGTCACTAGTTCGAGTCCATTGCAAGGAGTCCAAGGAGGAAAAGCTAGCAGGGATCAAGGTTGCCAACACCAGGAGACACGACTTCCAGTCTTTCATGGAGACCTTTATTGCTGCCGCCACTCGAATTGCAGCTGGATCGACCTGGATGAGTTCGTCAAGCCTGCCTGTCCTCCTCCCGCGGAGTGGACAAACTTTTATAATCCGATTAAATTTGCCTCGGTATGCCAAGTGGTTTTGTAACCGTTAAACTCTTTTGGGCCTGATGCCCGAGTACTTTAAAATGTGGTCTGGAACCTCGTAGGTTTTATCTGAACTTGGTTGTTTTTGAATCTCTTGGCTCTGAGTGGAATTCGATTCTTCAGTCTGAATTGCTACTGACTTTGTGGTGCAGCTCAGTTGAGTGGGTCATAGACAAGGGCATTCGGTGCCGTCCATGACCTGCTCCTCGTCATCTTTGCAAATAAGGATAGAGCGGACATTGTATTTGTGCCGCAGCTCCAAGGATAAGGTCACGGTCGACCTGCACCTCGTTGTCCTTGCGGATAACGATGGAGCAGACATTGTATTTGTGTCGCAGCTCCGAGGATAAGGTCGTGGTTGACCTGCACCTCGTCGTCCTTGCGGATAAGGATGGAGCAGACGTTGTATTTGTGTCGCAGCTCCGAGGATAAGGTCGTGGCCTACCTGCACCTTGTCGTCCTTGCGGATAAGGACAGAGCGTGTTTGAAACTTCAGCGAGTACTGGACTACAGCTAAGCCCCCGAGTGGGAGGTTTGCTCTCCACTCGGTAGGGTTTTCTAAACTTAGGGGAGTACTGGACTGCAGCTAAGCCCCCGAGTGGGAGGTTTACTCTCCACTCGGTAGGATTTTTTTAAACTTAGGCGAGTACTGAACTGCAGCTAAGCCCCCGAGTGGGAGGAATGCTCTCCACTCGGTAAGATTTTTTAAACTTAGGTGAGTACTGATTTGCAGCTAAGCCCCCGAGTGGGAGGAATGCTCTCCACTCTGTAGGATTTTTTAAACTTAGGCGAGTACTGGACTGCAGCTAAGCACCCGAGTGGGAGGAATGCTCTCCACTCGGTAGGATTTTTTAAACTTAGGCGAGTACTGGACTGCAGCTAAGCCCCCGAGTGGGAGGAATGCTCTCCACTTGGTAGGATTTTTTAAACTTAGGCGAGTACTGAATTGCAGCTAAGCCCCTGAGTGGGAGGAATGCTCTCCACTCGGTAGGATTTTTTAAACTTAGGCGAGTACTGGACTGTAGCTAAGCCCCCGAGTGGGAGGAATGCTCTCCACTCGGTAGGATTTTTTAAACTTAGGCGAGTACTGGACTGCAGCTAAGCCCCCCGAGTGGGAGGCATGCTCTCCACTCGGTAGAATTTTTTAAACTTAGGCAAGTACTGGACTGCAGCTAAGCCCCCGAGTGGGAGGAATGCTCTCTACTCGGTAGGATTTTTTAAACGTAGGCGAGTACTGAGCTGCAGCTAAGCCCCCGAGTGGGAGGAATGCTCTCCACTTAGTAGGATTTTTTAAACTTAGGCGAGTACTGGACTGCAGCTAAGCCCCCGAGTGGCAGGAATGCTCTCCACTCGGAAGGATTTTGTTTTTGAAACTTAGGCGAATTGGATTCGCGGCTAAGCCACCCACTGGGTGATTTTGTACTCATGTATAAGTGATGACAATCATTTAGGATACTATAAAACCATGTCTTTGATAAACAAACTGAAAGGTACTTCTTATTACATCTCAACAGTTTGAATGTTCAAGTATTAAAATGGCAGAGAAGCTCCGCATTCCAAGCATGTGGCTCGTCTTTCTTGTGCTCCACATCGTGCAGGTGGTATGCTCTGTTGTGAAGCACTTTGGTGATGATGAAAGGACCCTCCCAAGCGGTAGCCAGCTTGTGCAGTCATTGTTGATCCACTCGGGGAACCAGGTCCCCTTCCTGAAATGCTCGACCCCTTACTTTTCTGGCGTGGAACCGACGAAGGTCTTGTTGATAGATGGTCGACATAATCAGGGCCATCTCTCTTTCCTCTTCCAGAAGATCAATAGCATCTTGCCGGGCTTGTTCTGCTTCTGCTTCTGAGGAAATCTCTACTCGTGGGTGTTGTGGAGTAAATCAGTCGGCAGTACGGCTTCTGCTCCATAGACCATGAAGAAGGGAGTCCGACCACTCGACCGATTTGGTGTTGTTCTCAGACCCCATAGTACTGACGGTAACTCATCTACCCAGGCGCCAGCTGCATGCTTGAGGTTGCGCATTAATCTGGGCTTCAACCCTTGGATGATCAAACCATTTGCTCTTTCAGCTTGTCCATTTGACTGTGGGTGAGCAACTGAAGCATAGTCGACCCGAGTACCTTGGGAAGCACAGAAAGCTCTGAACTCATCTGAATCAAAGTTTGAACCATTGTTTGTGATGATTCTGTGTGGGACTCCATATCTGAATGTTAACCCCCTGATGAAGCTGAAGGCAGTGCCCGAATCGAGGTTCTTGATGGGCTTGACTTCAATCCATTTAGTGAACTTGTCGACTGCAACAAGCAGGTGGGTGAATCCACTTCTGCCAGTCCTCAAGGGTCCAACCATATCCAACCCCCAAACGGCAAATGGCCAGACGAGTGGAATGGTCTTCAAGGCTGAAGCGGGCTTGTGAGACATGTTGGAGTAGAACTGGCAACCCTCACACTTGTCTACTATTTCCTTTGCCATTTCATTTGCTCACGGCTAGTAAAGACCTGCTCGGTATGCTTTGGCCACGATTGTCCGAGAGGACGCATGGTGACCACAGGTCCCCAAGTGGATATCATTGAGAATCATTCGACCTTCTTATGGGGTAATGCATCGCTGGGCAACTCCGGTCACACTTTCCCAGTACAATCGACCACTTATCACAGTGAAGGCTTTAGATCGACGGACAATCTGTCGCGCTTCATCTTCGTCTTCTGGAAGTTCTTTCCTGAGAATATATGCGATATACGGTATTGTCCAGTCAGGAATGACGACCAAAACCTCCATGACTAAGTCGACCACGGCTAGGACTTCAATTTCAGCCGGATCAGTAGAACTCTTAGGTTGTGGGGGATCTTCTGTGAAAGGATCCTCCTGGACTGCTGGTGTGTGAAGATGCTCCAAAAACACATTGATGGGAATGGGCTCCCGCTTGGACCTTATTTTTGCCAGGTCATCTGCCGCCTGATTCTTCAGTCGGGGAATGTGGTGAAGCTCTAGTCCTTCAAACTTCTTTTCTAACTTTCTCACTGCATTGCAATAGCCAGTCAAAGCTGGGCTTCTGACGTCCCACTCCTTCATCACTTGATTAACCACTAAATTTGAGTCGTCGTAGACCATTAGGCGACGGACGCCGAGTGAAATGGCCATTCGCAACCCATACAGGAGTGCTTCATATTCAGCTTCATTGTTAGAGGAATCAAAGTGAATCTGAAGGACATAACTGAGTTTGTCACCTCGCGGGGATACTAGAACAACACCAACGCCAGAACCAATCAACATCTTGGATCCATCAAAAAACATAGTCCAATGTTCCGACTGAACTTGAGTCGGTTGCTACTATTCAATCCACTCGACGAGGAAATCTGCTATTGCTTGGGACTTGATTGCTTTCTTTGCCTCAAACTTGATATCCAACGGAAGGAGTTCAATCGCCCACTTTGCCACTCGACCAGTTGCATCTCTGTTGTTCAGAATTTCTAACAATGGAGCATCGCTGACGACTGTGATGGAGTGATCTGAGAAATAATGTGCCACATTCTTCGAAGTCAAGTAAATTCCATAGACAAGCTTCTGATAATGCGGATATCTCTGCTTGGATGGAGTTAAGACTTCAGAAATATAATACACTGGGCGCTGAACCTTATAGGCTTTACCTTCTTCTTCCTGCTCGACCGTGAGTACTGTACTGACAACTTGTCCAGTGGCTGCAATATAAAGCAGTAAAGGCTCTTTGCTGATTGGAGCAGCAAGCACCGGATGGGTGGAAAGCAGGGTTTTGAGCTCTGCAAACGATGCGTCAGCTTCAGGAGTCCACTCGAACTTATCAGATTTCTTCATCAATCGATAAAGAGGTAATGCCTTTTCACTGAGACGGGAGATGAACCGACTCAAAGCGGCCAAACAACCAGTAAGCTTCTGAACGTTGTGTATGCGCACAGGGAGCTTCATTCGGAGTATTGCACCAACTTTCTCTGGGTTTGCATCGATACCTCGTTTGAAAACGAGAAAACCGAGTAACTTCCCACCTGGAACTCCAAATGTACATTTTGACGGGTTAAGCTTGATATCATATCTTCTCAGATTGGCAAAGGTTTCAGCGAGGTCAGTCAGTGGGTCGGAACCTTTTCGCGACTTAACCACGATGTCATCCATGTATGCTTCTACATTCCGACTGATTTGAGTGAGCAGGCACTTCTGTATCATACGCATGAATGTGGCGCCAGCATTCTTGAGACCAAAGGGCATGGTAACATAGTAAAAGCACCCGAATGGGGTCATGAAAGCTGTTTTTATTTCATCGGGTCCATACAGTCGGATCTGATGATAACCGGAGTATGCATCCAGAAAGGACAATCGCTCACATCCCGCAGTCCAGTCGACTATTTGATCGATGCGAGGGAGAGAGAAGTGATCTTTTGGGCAGGCCCATTAATATGCTTGAAGTCAATACACATATGGAGTGAATCATCCTTCTCGGGAACCATGACGACATTGGCGAGCCACTCGGAGTGGTAAATCTCTCGGATGAACTCAGCTGCCAAAATCCGAGCCACTTCCTCGCCAATTGCCTTTCTTTTCTCCACAGTGGACCGTCGGAGGTGTTCTTTGACAGGTCTTTCTTTTGGGTCGACTCGCAAACGGTGCTCAGCCAGTTCTCTAGGTACACCTAGCATGTTCGAAGGTTTCCATGCAAAGATTTCCCAGTTCTCACGAAGGAATTGAATGAGTGCTTCTTCCTATTTGATGTTGAGTGTTGTTGATATATAAGTCGGAGCAGCATGGGGATACGTTGGGTGAATATGAACTGACTTTGTTTCACCAGACGACTTAAATGCAGACTCTGAAGCAGGCTTCTTAGCTCTCAACAAATCACTCGGATCTGCTGTCTTCTTGTATTCTTCCATTTCTACTGTTTCCATCTATTCATCGGCAATCGTCGAGCCCTTCTGGAAGCACTCTTCTACTCGCTACTGATTACCAGTGACTATGATCACGCCCCTAGGGCCAGGCATCTTGAGTTTGAGATACACATAACACGGTCGAGCCATGAAACAGGCATACATAGTTCTACCCAGGATAGCATGATAGGCACTGTGAAAATCCATGACTTCAAATGTCAAATTTTCCTTATGGTAATTCTTTGAATCACCGAAAGCCACATCAAGAGTGATCTGTCCGAGTGAATCGGCTTTCTTTCCAGGTATAACTCCATGGAACCGCATGTTGCTCTCGCTGAGTTTGGACATCGGGATGCCCATCCCTTGGAGGGTCTCAGCATACAAAATGTTCAATCCGCTACCACCATCCATCAAGACTTTGGTCAATCGGGTGCCCCCAACGACCGGATCGACAACCAACGCTTGCCTCCCAGGGGTGGCAATGTGCGGCGGGTGGTCTGACTGGTTAAATGTGATAGGAGTCTTTGACCATTTCAGATACGTCATTGTCGCTGGAGCGACCATGTTTACTTCCCTGTTGATGACTTTCAGTTGACTTTTGCTTTCGATGTTAGCAAAAATCACCAAAGTTGAATTGACATTGGGAAATCCTTCATCAACCTCTTCTTTATCCTCATCCTTATCAGATTCCTTCTCTTTTTCACTGGGTTGCTTTTCTCGGAACTGTTGTATAAGGACTCGGCACTGTCAAGTGGTATGCTTGGGATAGAATAGATTACCCTCTTCGTCTTTCTTAATGTGAATGTGACATCGAAAATCCAACACGTCGTTCTCGGCTGAATCCTTCACCTTCTTGGGGGTCCAGGGCCCTTTAGCTTTTCCTTGGGTTGCGACTTCAACCTCTCCAGGGCCCACAGGTTTGGCTTTGCGCTTTTGCTTCCGATTGGAATTACCTCCTCCAGTGTCCTGGCCGATTGGTTTGCTCTTGCCGCTGCGGAGCCGGTCTTCTTCTTCACCGTTTGCGTACCGAGTGGCTATCTCCATCATTCGGGTCAAAGACATATCTCCTGTCCGACCGAATTTCAGGTTGAGCTCCAGATACCGAATGCCCTCCTTGAAGGCACAAACTGCTTGGTGCTGAGACACATTCTCCACCGAGTGATGCAAAGTGGACCACCTCTGGATGTAATCCCTCAAAGTTTCATTCGGCTTTTGCACACAGTGTTGCAATTCTGCCAATCCTGCTATCCGTTTGCACATGCGCTTGAACGTTCTGACGAACACTCGAGCCAACTCCTCCCAGCTGAAAATACTGCCCAGGGTCAACTGATTCAACCAAACTCTAGCCGACCCTTCAAGCATCAGGGGAAGATGCTTCATGGCCACTTCATCGTTTCCTCCACCGATCTGCACAGCCACTCGGTAGTCCTCAATCCATGTGTCGGGCTTTGATTCACCAGTGAACTTACTGACCCCAGTCACCAACCTGAAGTTGGGAGGGATCTCTGCAGCCCTGATGGCTCTGCTAAAACATTCGGGACCAGAAACATGCACTCTGCTTCCAGTTGGGCGATCTCTGTCTTGCCCTTCTCTATGTGCTTGATTCCTGTCCACCAAACCTTGTACCAAAATGGACCTTGCATCAAATCCTGGTTCTCTTGGGTCGACTAGCCTCCTCCGCTCTTCGTTGTACGGCCACCTATCGTCATAATGCCGGGGCACGTATGATTCGCCCCTCGGAGGGAGCATAGGCACTCGACGGCGGTCATCATGGTCGAGCCGATGATCGTGCTGCTCATGGTTCCGACCCAAGTACTGCCCTTGGCGATGCCCTCGTCCTTCGTGTCGCGGAGGCGATCTTGGGCTGTGAGCCAACTGAACGGTGTCAGCAACTACAGATCTGCTATGGGTTTTGTTACGCGACTGAGACACTGCAGTATTCTGCTCTCCTGCTGCTCGGAGCGGCGCTCTGATCTGCATCAAACCTCTACCAGCTTCTGACTGGGACGGCTGAATAGATTATGCTATGCGGGCCGCAGCAGTAAGATTCTGAATCGAAGTGCAGTATACCTGTGGTTCAGGTGGAAATAGCTATCGCTGCTGTCGACTGGACTCGGGGATCTGTCGGCGAGCACGGTCGTCGAGTGCACACTGAAGGTTCTCCAGTCGGGTGCGCTCAGCCAAAGTGGCCAATCGCGCCGCCTCCAAGGACCGAGTCTTAGAGGACTCGCCGACAACGGGCGTGTGGAGGGCCTCGACATTGCGGCGGTGAAGTTCCTCCCTCTTCTGAGAAGAGAGAGTTTCGGGGTGGTACGCTTCATGAATGCGCGATGGATCGCCGCCGTCGTTGCGACGCATGCCAGGCGGATTGCGAGGCGTGTCAACCATCAGGACCTCCGCCGTGGGGTCGCTACTATCGCACTCGGGCAGGGTCTCGATGGAGCCAGTCGAACAGGCCGTAGAGAGATTCGTCGGGCTCGATTGCCATGACTTCAGGGGTGGCCGACTGACGCGACACCGCGTGCTTCACCCACCGTTGTAGCCGTGACCGACCGGATCCCTTGTGACGGCGAATAGCGGGGAGCGAAGATGCCGCGGGGGCCGACCGATACTGAGTCGATGGCTGCCGCAGAAGGACGCCCTGAACGCACACGCAAAAGTGCGTCGCCCCGCAGACGGGGAGCACCTCGACGTCGAGAGGAGCTTCCTGAAGCCAAGCGGAGTCATCGGCGATGAAGACGGGTGCACCGAGACGGATCTCGCGGCCCTCAGCCAAACCTCCGCCGGAAACCATGATGAAAGACTCGGAGAAATTGCAACCTCACCGGAAAGTCGCTAAGACACCTGCCCCACGGTGGGCGCCAACTATCGTGGTTCTAAGTCTGACAGTAAAGTAGGGGGGTAGGAATGTAGAGGCAAGATCCTAACTACGGTGAGATTGTTCACGCAAGATGTACGAGGTCAGGCCCTTCGCAGTGGAAGTAACAGCCCTACGTCTCGGTGCCCGTAGGCTCGGTTGTTTGGATTATGCGTGAAGTTACAGGGGGTGAAAACCCTTGTGCCATAGGAGGGGGCGGCTTATATAGAGTGCGCCAGGACCCCTGCCATCCCATGTTACACAGGGTTCAATGTACGTTAAGACAGGGTGTTACTGGTAATGCCAGCCATAAAGTCATATAACCGATCATTAATACTACGGAGTGAATGCCTGACTATTGCTGCCCAGAGTGACTTTAGGCCTTCTATACTCCGAGTGGTTTCTTGTACAGTCGAGTGATGGTATGTTGGTCGAATGGAATTGGAATATCCGAGTGGAGATGTTGGTCGGCATGCACTCTGGTGATTCCAGTCGGTTTGAACTTGTTGTCCTTTGATTGTCTTTGAATGTAGGGCAGTGTCCTTGGGGGGGATGCTTAGATCAGGTCTATTGCCCTACCCTAGATACACGGCATCGTCAGCCACAACCCGAGCGGCTGGTCGGCCTCCATGATCCTGGCGAAGGGACGAGGGAGCCACAGCCGGCTTCACGGTGGGTCACGTAGCTCCATGACAAACTCGAGCGTCGTGTTCCCCATGTGGCCTTCTGCCGGCAGCGGAGCGGCTGGAGGTGGGGTGATACATCTCCATCGTATCTACTTTTCCTAACGCTTTTTCTCTTGTTTTGGACTCTAATTTCCATGATTTGAATGAAACTAACCCGGACTGACGTTATTTTAAGCAGAACCACCGTGGTCTTGTTTTAATGCAGAAATAAAAGTTCTCAGAATTGATGAAACTTTTTGGAGAATTATTTGGGAATAAATAAAAAATACTAGAACCAAGACCCACTGGAGGGGGGCAGCTGCCCACTAGGCATGGAGCGCCCTGCTGGGTAGTGGGCCCCATGAGGCTCCGCTAACCCTAACTCCAACTCTTTAAATTCCTATTTTTGGAGAAAAAATAGGAGAGGAAGTTTCATCATGTTTTATGATACAGAGCCGCCGCCACCTCCTGTTCTTCATCGGGAGGCCAAATCTGGGGCCCGTTCGGGGCCCCGGAGAGGGGGATCTTCCGTCTTCGTCATCATCAACCATCCACCATCACCAAATTCATGATGCTCACCGCCGGGAATGAGCAATTCCTTCGTATGCTCATTGGTCAGTGGTAGGTTGGATGAGATTCATCGTGTAATTGAGTTAGTTTTGTTAGGGCTTGATCCCTAGTATCCACTATGTTTTGAGATTGATGTTGCTATGACTTTGCTATCACTACTGCAGGATGCTACTAATGCGACACTACGATCAGAGACCCTTCGATGAAACTGTGTGTGATGCAATATTCGCAAACGGTGGTGTAAAAAACCATCAAAAAAGGTGCAAAACGTTTGCGATGACGGATGCATCAAACACGGTTTAGATTTTAGTTGTGGGTGCGATGCAGGGCATACGGTTCAGTTGAATTAAATGTTTGCGATGAGGCAACACAAAAGAAACGGGCAGCCAGCTGAAGGCATGTGCGATATACAACATACGGTTCACTCGGATGAACTGCTTGTGATTAGGCAACACAAAAGAAATGGTCAGCCAGATCAAGGTGTGTGTGATATACGGCATGCGGTTCACTCGGCCTTGTCATTAGTGTGTGACCTCTGTGGCAACCGTTTGCTCCCCATGGCCTCTTCTTGTACCATGGCAACCGTCCACCGCCTCTTCGCCTTTCCCTCTCGATTTGGAACTCCTGCCACACGCTCTTCCTCCCTCCATTTGCCTTCACCCTTTCCTTTCTGCCATTTTTAGATCGTCTTCTCCATGGAGGAAACAGGCTGGAAACGACCCCGTTATTCTTGCCCCGATCTGAAAGATGGCGTGGTGGAGGAGATCATTGATCGATGTGACATCATCACCTTGGCTAGCATGGCAGGTTCGTTCAAGACCAGTCTCGACTCAACTAATAACATCATTACAAGCAACCCAAGGGTCCAAGAGCGGTTTGATCTCCCCTATCTTCTTCGATGTGACCCTGATCACTGGCGCGGGGATGAAGGAAGCCTCACCTTTTGCCAGTTGATGCCACTTGATAATGATACGTGTGATGTCAAGATGCCATCGCTTGAACGTAAGGCTTGGGAACGTGCAAATGGAGATCGGGTTGTTTATATTGGGTACAACTGCAAGTGAGAACTTGTGAATGTGTACACTCGTCACCAGGTTCCACTTCCAAAAATCTTAGACTGCCCTGAAGTTGAGCACACCGGTATTCTATGTACATTCAAATACAATCATGGTGATTGTCATCTATGAAAGATAGCAATTTTTCAAGTTCCCAACCGCTCTTGGGATTACATGAACTATGAAGTTGTTGCTATCTTCGACAAGCTTGTTGTCGTCCTTGCTTCCACAACTCGATGGATATTGCTCAAAAATCAATTTTTGTACAGGGATGAGTATTGTGATGCAATTCAATACGAGGGTCTTGTATTTGCTGCCACCACTCGTGGCACTGTTTTTGCATGGAATCCTTATGGTTTCGGTACGTTTTTCTTCCAGCGTAATTATAATTGTTTCATCCACATGCATGCGGGTTAGCTAGCTAGTTTCCCTTTACTAATTAACCTTCTTGTGTTTCCAAGGTCTAGTGAACATTCCACCACCTATACTTGAAAAAAATTATAACCAAGGGGGAGATGACGATGGGGATGATCACGAGCATGAGGACGAGCAGGACCCATATACTCAGTGGCGCCTGGAAACTTATTCCGATGGATCACCTCTTCTTTTTTGTATACAGGGCACTATTGATGTTACTAAGGAAGCAGGTGTTGTCTCACATGGTCGCACTCTCTGAACCTATTCCAACATCCATTGCAGAGTATTCGGGATGGATACTAGTGTGCTAGCGCCAACACCTTCTCCCTGGTTCAGTATTGATAGTCTTGGAGAAAACTCGCTCTTCCTTGGACAAAACTATCCAATGATGGTGAAAGGCGATCCAGCTGCTATTGACACAACGTTACTACCATTTATGAGAAGCGACTGTATCTATACCTCGGACATTGCTATGCTTCCCTACTGTGGCTATCACAATATGGGTATTGTAATAGGCCGCTTCAGCCTGGATGATCAGTCCTGCATTGGTCTCGAGTTTGTCAATAGCTGGCCCTTCCCAGAGAATCACTTCTGGTTCAAAGCAAGCGTTTCCAACGCCTATGAGTGGTTGAGATGAAGTTCATTCATTACTTTCTTATTTTTTGTGTGAGAAAAACTTTACTTTACTAGAATGTTTTGTTGGAAATGATCTATAATCCAACATGTATCCTCGTTGTCGTTGTGGGTTGATGACTTGTTGTATGTAATCAGTGGTACATTTGCATATGTGTCCATCAACTCACGCCTGCTAGTGGTGTCCATGTGAACAGTGCTAGTGATTTTAGTTGCAAAAATTAGATAGTGCTAGTGATTTTTAGCTACATATTTTGACAAATCGCAGTGTTACAAGGTTGACAAATGGCAATGTTACTAGATAAACAAATGCTAATCTTTCTAGTTTGACAAATGGCAACATAACCAATGTGACAAATGCAAATCTTACCCAATTGTTTCTATGTGGTTGCACACGGGTCATCCAAAACAACCATTTGCGTTGAAGGGATGCACAAATCCTGCACTGCGAATTTTCCCATGACTTAAGGGGGAAGACCATAGCTCTCACTTTGCATACGTGTGTTCTATCTAAAACGTTTGCGATCAGGAGCTGCACAAATCCTGCTCAGCACATTTTCCCTTGGCTTCCTGGGGAAGCTATCGGTTTGCATACGAGTGTTCTAACTAAAACGTTCGTGATGAGTGTTTTATATTTAAAAACCATTGACGTTATTTTCAAAAGAAAATCGCTTGATAAGTCTGTACATTAAGAGAGAGAAAACGCAAGTTCGTTCAAACCATATCTTTCATTCAGTCACACTGCAAATTTATATTCATATGATCGAGAATTCGAGATACAGTATTAAACCCCAAAAAAACTATTTCCAGCGACGGCGGAGGCGGCGTGCCGCGCCGTCGTTGTCGTTGTCATCCTCTGGGGCGCCGTTGTTGAAGTCTTCAAGGTAGCACAAAATGTTCTGAGAGGTAGCAGTCGAGGGCAGCATCCCATTCCGCTGAGGGGGGCGCGCGCACGGGCACGGGCGCGGCGGGTGCAAACAAACGCACGGGGACTGATGGGCGCAGCGGGTGCAGCCAAACGCCCGGCGCAACCGCATGCACACAAACGTGCATGATCATGCGCCGGCCCCAAACACTGGCTGCACAACTTATAAATTGATGGATGGAGTACTAGTTACAGTGATGCATATAATTAAGTAAAGGGATCACACATGTATGTATTGACTGGAACGAGAATGCAATAGCACACTAAGAATTAAGGCCACGATGACGCGATCGCAGTGGTGGTTACAGGAGGCAAGAAGAAAGATGCATCCATCAACGTATGACCCCCTCCTCCTCAACTCAGTGCGCCGGGCCACTGACCGGCGGCTAAGGAGTGGAGGCTTTTGTGGCAAGGTCAAGGTTCTTCTCAGCAAAGGCATCCAAGGCTTCCAGCCAGTTGAAGAAGGCCAACATCATAGCGTCCTCACTGGCCTTGTAGATACCTATGTACACGATTCGCTCATACACGTGGATGTGTAGGTCAACGAATTCTTGCATGGCGAGGCGCCTCGCGGCGAGCGCGACCTCCAGGTGGAAATTCTTCATGGTGTCGGTGGGCAGTCGCAGGGCCACCAGTGCTTGAAAGAGGTTCCGACCATGGAGGCCGATTAGGGTGGTAGGCAATGAGGAGCCCGGGCGTGCGGGCTGGAGGAGTACGGCGATGTCGTCCGTGAGCTTCTTGACGATGGTGAACTTGTTGGTGGTGGCAACGATCATCTGGTCGTGCTGAGAGTCGTAGCTGGCATCGACGGCGGCCATCCACCAGCCGGTCGCCAACACCGTCTGGAGACGATCCTCGGTGCCATGCTGCAGGCCGGCGTCATGGACCATCTACCACAGCCGCTGGCTGCTCACGCGCATCGCCGCCATGGGTCGGGAACCACTATCCTCTCCCTCGTCTGCATTAAACCCATATCGGGAACTGCGCCGCCTGCTGTCAAATCGAATAGTACTGCGCCGCCCGCTGCACGCCTGGCTGAACACGCCTCCTCGCCTCCATCTATGCTTAATTACTGAATTTTAGTTGCAAAAATTAGATACTACTAGTGATTTTTAGCTTCATATTTTGACAAATCACGGTGTTACAAGGTTGAGAAATGGCAATGTTACTAGATCAGCAAATGTCAATCTTTCCAGTTTGACAAATGGCAACATACCCAATATGACAGATGCAAATCTAACCAAATTGTTTGTAAGTGGTTGCACACGGGTCATCCAAAAGAACCGTTTGCATTCAAGAGATGCACAAATCCTGCTATCACTTTGCATACGGGTGTTCTATCTAAAACGTCTGCGATCACGAGCCATTAAAACCAAGACACGTGGCGTCACGTGAATTGTTAACAGAACGCACATGGTTTGAATTATACAAATGTTTGATATATTAAAGTGGCAGCAATTTTTTCAAAATGCCTTTGCTGGCTATTATTCGAGTGCGCCTTCTCTCAAAATGGACACAAAAAATACCAAAGCATGTCGGGTGCCATTCCATGATAGCATGCCAAGTTTCATGAATTTCAGACGAGTTTTGGATTTACTAGAATTTAAAAACAAAGTATCTCAACATTTTGTCGGCAATCAACAATGTCCTGGTGTTTGAAATTCATTCCCATTTCTTGCATTGGACCTAAGCATGCACCCAAGGACAAAGATTTGATTTTTCAACCAATTTATATGCACTGGAGCATGTGCATGTAATTCAAATTTGGATTATGCACATAAATGCATTGAAAACTCAATTAATGCATAAAAATGTCCAAATGAACCCCAAAAAATCACAAAAATTGACACAACACTCATGTTGTTCCATGTTGACACGAGATAATTTTTGAAAGCAATAAAAGGCACTGGATATCATTTCGTCCCCAAGGGTGGGACGTTCCCTACCGAAACCATCATGCTTGTTGTGAGAAGCTCTGGTTTGTGAGAAGCATATACCCAAATCTGCCCCAAATGGGACAAAAAATTTACCACGGCATGTTGATGTCGTTCCATGATAGCATGCCAAGTTTCATGAATTTCAGCCAAGTTTTGGATTTACTAGAATTTAAAAACTAGGTATCTCAATGTTTGCAGCCAAGTGACGGTGGCAGGGTGTTTGACATTCATTCCCATTTCTTGCATGGGACCTAAGCATGCACCCAAGGGCAAAGATTTGATTTTTCAACCAATTTATATGCACTGGAGCATATGCATGTAGTTCAAATTTGAATTATGCACATAAATGCATCAAAAACTCAGTTAATACATAAAAATGTCCAAACAAACCCCGAAAAATAAAAAAAATGACACAGCACTCTTTTTGTTCTATGTTGACACAAGAAAATTTTTGAAAGCAATAAGAGGCAATGGATATCGTTTCGTCCCCAAAGGTGGGACATTCCCTACCGAAACCATCATGCTTGCTGTGAGAAGCTCTGGTTTGGGAGAAGCATATACCCAAACATGCCCCAAATGGGATAGAAAACTTACCACGGCATGTTGATGCCGCTCCATGATAGCATGCCAAGTTTCATGAATTTCAGACGATTTTTGGATTTAGTAGAAATTAAAAACCAGGTATCTCAATGTTTGCGGCCGAGTGACGGTGGCAGGATGTTTGACATTCATTCCCATTTCTTGCATGGGACCTAAGCATGCACCCAAGGACAAAGATTTGATTTTTCAACCAATTTATATGCACTGGAGCATGTGCATGTAGTTCAAATTTGAATTTTGCACATATATGCATTGAAAACTCAGTTAATGCATAAAAATGTCCAAACAAACCCTGAATAATTCTAGTTCTTTTACGACACACATATAGTTGCATGTTCATAGCAGATAAAAGGTCTAGCAATTCAAACACCATCCATTGCCGCTGTGACCCCATTATGTAATTCAAATCAAGACGAAAAATCAAGTAGATCCCACACAGTTTATTATAACCAACCGTGTGAGATGCAGCACAAAATATCTTGGATCACCGTTGGAGTATAGTACGCATACGGCTTACGCGAGAAGGTGCGATGGCTACAGTCCACATCCCGCTCTGAATAAGGGACCATGTCTGATGACACTTTGCGCGCTAGTTTTTTCGCGGAAGCGATTCCAAATTTTCCGCTTCCGCAGAAATATCCACCTCCCCGCCCCCTCCCCCTTTCCAAAAGCCACATTTACCCTGTTTCCGCCTTCATTTCCAAGTTGAAACCTTCACTCCTTGCTTGCAGCGCCGCCTCCTCGCCGGTGACCCTCCTTCACGCTGCTCAGCCTCGCCTATCCAGGCAGGTAATCCACACCCAACCCCCATCCTCTCCTCCTTCCACATCCCACATGCCCCGACCGCCGGTGCAAGCGTGACACCTTCCACCCAAATCACCGACCCCTCCACCAAATAAGCGCCACCCTAAGCCATGGTGCACGCAGTATAGCCAAGATCTCACGGAGCATTTGGCAGCGGAGAAGCAAATTGCGGCTGCACGCGTGGATGAGGTCGCGATGGCTGCCATTCGTGCTGACCCCAGATCTTGGAGGAGCACCTCGCTGTGGAGGCCACCGCCGATGCCTCACACGCTGATGCCATGATGCGGTTGCCTGCTTTAAATGATAGTTCATGGCGTTTTCTCGAGGCCACCATCGGTGCCTTCGATGAAGACTACGAGGTGTTTTCTCAGCGTGCACGTGCTTACCTCATCTCGAGAGCCAGTAGATTCGTGCCTGGAGCGGCTCAGGCAACTCACCATTACGACGAGGGCACACACGATGCGGAGGCCTCACCCTCTTCCATGTCCAAGGAGCCAATCGTCATCGATATCTCCGACAATGAGGAGTAGCTTGCCTTATTACCTCATTATAAGGACCCATGTTCAGTTTGCTAGCTACTGCCTTTCCTAAACAAATTCTAGTGAATTGTGATATCTTCTTTTACCATCCAATCTACTGCTCTAGTGTATATGTTCTATATGTCATGCAATGTGGTGTTCAGTTAACTGTTTAGTTCAATTCTACAAATGTGATGTTCAATTCTTCAGGGTGCAATTTTCCAAGTTGTCAAGCATGCTTGGTTTGGTTAACTGTATGATCTTCTATTAGGAGTATGTTATATTGTGCAATGTGGTGCTCAGTTAATGTTTGGTTCATTTGTTGTGGTGTTTAGTTAACTGGTTGGTTTAATTCTGCAATGCGATGTTCAATTGTTGTGGGTGCATTCGGTTATTGTATACCATGTGAGAACTAAATCGAATTTGGATGTAATAAATACATGAGAAACAAATACAATTGCTATATTTCCAAGTTGTTAAGCATGCTTGGTTTGGTTAACTGTCTGATCTTCTATTAGGAGTATGTTATATTGTGCAATGTGGTGCTCAGAATGTTTGTGAAAGGATCGAGAAGAGGTGTCTAGAGGGGGGTGAATAGACTCTTAACAAAGAAAAGTAGCAGTTTTTAATTTCTTCAAGTTAAGGTGGAGTTTTAGAACAAGTTTAAACATTCACAATACATTCAAGCAAGCATGGCAAGAGTATATGAGCAGCGGAAAGTAAAGCTTGCAATTTGCAAGAAAGTAAAGGGATGGGATTGGAGTGTGCAAACGCAATTGGAGACACGGAGATTTTGGCGTGGTTCCGATAGGTGGTGCTATCGTACATCCACGTTGATGGAGACTTCAACCCATGAAGGGTAACAGTTGCACAATTCCACGAAGGTCTCCACCCACGAAGGGTCCACGAAGAAGCAACCTTGTCTATCCCACCATGGTCATCGCCCATGAAGGACTTGCCTCACTAGGGTAGATCTTCACAAAGTAGGCGATCTCCTTGCCCGTACAAACTCCATAGTTCAACTCCACAATCTTAACGGAGGCTCCCAAGTGACACCTAACCAATCTAGGAGACACCACTCTCCAAAAGGTAATAAATGGTGTGTTGATGATGAACTCCTTGCTCTTGTGCTCCCAAGTGACACCTAACCAATCTAGGAGACATCACTCTCCAAAAGGTAATAAATGGTGTGTTGATGATGAACTCCTTGCTCTTGTGCTTCAAATGATAGTCTCCCAAACACTCAACTCTCTCTCACTGATTTGGATTTGGTGGAAAGATGATTTGAGTGGAAAGCAACTTGGGGAAGGCTAGAGATCAAGATTCATATGGTTGGAATGGAATATCTTGGTATCAACACATGAGTAGGTGGTTCTCTCTCAGAAAATGAATGTTGAAGTGTAGGCATGTTCTGATGGCTCTCCTTACTAATGAAGGAATGGTGGAGGGGTATATATAGCCTCCACACAAAATCTAACTGTTACACACAATTTACCAAACTCGGTGGGACCGAATTAGAAAACTCGGTTAGACCGATTCAGTTCATAATGTGACCGTTAGGCATTTCGGTGGGACCGATATGATCAACTCGGTGGGACCGATGTGCTAGGGTTAGGGTAAAACCTCATCTCGGTGAGACCGATTTTGGTAATAAGAAAAATAGAGAGTTGGTCAAGCAAACTCGATGGGACTGATTGCTTATCTCGGTGGGACTGAAATAATTGCAACAGGCAACAGAGAGTTTGCAAGCCCATCTCGGTGAGACCAAGATCCCATCGGTGAGACCGAATTGATTAGGGTTTCTGGCAATGGCTATGTCAAGTGAACTCGGTGGCGCCAGATAGATCAAATTGGTAGGGCCGAGTTTGACTTTTGGTTTGGGACATATATGGATATGAGAAAGTGGTTGAGGGCTTTGGAGCATATCACTAAGCACTTGAGCAAGCAAGCCATTAAGCAACACCTCATCCCCTTTTAATAGTATTGGCTTTCCTAAGGACTCAATGTGATCTTGGATCACTAAACTGAAAATGTAGAGCCTTGAGCTTTTGAGCTTGAGCCAATCCTTTGTCCTTAGCATCTTGAAGGGGTTCCACATCCTCTTGTCCACACCACTCCATCTGTTGAACTTATCTGAAATATACTAGATAAAAACATTAGTCCAACAAGCGATATGTTGACATTAATTACTAAAACCACCCAAGGAGCACTTGTGCTTTCAATCTCCCCTTTTTTGGTAATTGATGACAACATACATCAAAGCTTTAGATAAAGATATAAGGAATAGTAGGTAAAGCTTTGGAAAGACATGTAACATGCATAGGCTCCCCCTACACGTATGCAATCATGTAAATGCAGAGTATAAGAGCATGTGAATGCATAATCATGATAGAGCAAGCAATGAGTTACATGTATCTTCGCTATATGCATCAGAGCAAATGATGTGGATATAGGAATTGTACCTTCATGTTCATGAGTCCTTCTTGCAAACAATATGTACATCAACAAGAGATCATCATGCACATGGGTGAGATGCATATACTTACCTTGTGGTCTTAAGATGGCTTAGGAAGAGATGAACCTGAGTAAACAAGGTTAGATAACACAGGTATATCTACTAAACATAGCAAACGGCAAACCACAAGAGTACCAAGACTGGGGTGACATGTAGAAAATGAGTACTAGGTACTCCTATTGGATATAGACATGTCCCCAATGATAAAGATATGCAATGAATTCAAGATTTCCTTCCCTTAGGTGTCTTTCTCCCCCTGAATCTTATATTTGATAATGGGAGAATATAGGGAACAGAAAATCAGAGAAAACAGATCAGAGCACAGAAACGTAAGACAAACTAACATGTCTTTCCCCTCTTAAAGACATGTGACTTCCCTCCTCTTGAATACCAAGCATTTGGGGTGTCTCTCTCCATTTGATGTGATTAAGCATTCTCCCCCTTTTAAGTACTCTCCCCCTTTTTAAGTGAGTAAGCTTTGATGTGATCTCTCTCTCCCCCTTTGATATCAATTTCCAAGAAGGGATCTTCTGGATTGTGAGTCAAAATAGGTTTGGTCCTTGAGTCACAGAGCAAAGGAGCATTTAGAGTGTGATGCTGGTGGAGGACAAGAATCATTGAGTGGAGCTAGAACAAAAGTGCAGGAGCAAGTGGCAATTGTTTTCTCTACAGTGAAGTCGGTGACACCGAGTTGTATTTTTCGGTTGCACCGAAATGGTTCGGTTTGACTGAGAGTGACAGACTAGTGTGACCGAGTTCAACATAGAGGAAGGGAAATTTTTCACCTCAGCTCACTTAGGCAAATAAGATTTCACAAGGATTTGCAAGGAATTAACAGAAGGATTTGCAATGAATTTGATGCAGGGAATGCAGAACAAAACAAAGAAAAAGAAAAGAAATCTAGATGATGTTTTTTTGAAAAGAGAAGGGAAACAAACATGCAAGAGACAAATGCAAGAATACAGAGAAACGCTAGAGAACTTCATCTATAATTGGTCCGCGACAAAGTCACCTATGTTAGAGTATATTGACTGAGGAGTCAAGTGAGAACACTTGATCGTAGGTCATACTCGTCATTTAAGCTGAAAATGGGGTTACCATTTTTCGTTTACGCATTTGATGTATTCGTATCTTGTTGAGTTGCTTTGACCCATGACTTGGGGTAAAGCTTCTCTAAGATGGAATAACATACCTTGGGTGGTGGTGTTGAACTTGATCGTGTAGTTGAACTTGTGTGGGATGCTCAAGATTGATGTAGCTCATCAAAGATTGGGAGCACCACTTGTAGTTTGAGTTCATCTACCTACATTGGTTAGTCTTGCAAGGAAGAGCACTTGTGTATCCAAATTGACAATCATGAGTTTGATACCAAATGAAATTTGATATATAGAAATGGTCAAAGGATATGTTGAAAGGTTTCATGCTTCCTTGTCTTCAACCACCATATTGTAGACACTTGGTGATGTAGAGATTGCTCAAGATGTGAGTGATTTGCAATCTCATAGATTTTGCTTCATCCAAGCACCTACAAGGGTTAGATAGCATGCAAGGGTGCAAATATATCCATGACATATCATCATCATAAGAGAAACATCAAGGATTAGTCAAAGGCTCATGCCTTGCATGTATCCAAATGGAGTTTCTACTCCAAGTTTGAAGCATCAATGATGTTCAATTCACCTCTCAAACGGCAAAATACTTTCTCATCAAGCGTTTTGGTGAATATATCCGCCAATTGCTTATCGGCATGAACATGCTTAAGATCAATGTCCCCTTTGGCAACATAATCTCGAATGAAATGATGATGAACTTCAATATGCTTGGTTCGAGAATGTTGCACGGGATTATGAGCAATCTTAATAGAACTTTCATTGTCACAAAGCAATGGAACATGTTTGGGTCATCCAAAGTAATTGAGCACAACATGAACCGGCGGCAATGTATTCCGCTTCGGCGGTGGATAAGGATACTGAGTTTCGTTTCTTGGAGGACCAAGACACAAGAGATCTACCAAGAAATTGACAAGTACCCGAAGTGGACTTTCTATCAACCTTGTCTTCGGCATAGTCCGAGTCGGAATAGCCAACAAGATCAAAAGAGGACCTCCTAGGATACCAAATGCCAAAATTTGGTGTATGAATTACGTATCTCACTATCCTTTTCACAGCCTTAAGATGACATTCTTTGGGGGCCGCTTGATATCGTACGCACATGCACACACTCAGCATAATATCAGGATGGGAGGCACATAGATATAATAATGAACCAATCATAGAGCAATAAACCTTTTGGTCAATTGGTTTGCCATCCTTGGTCAAGTCAAGATGTCCACTAGTAGGCATGGGAGTTTTCATACCTTTGATTTCTTGCATGTTGAAATTCTTGAATAAGTCCTTGGTATACTTTGTTTGGGAAACAAAGGTGCATTCCTTAGTTCGCTTGATTTGCAAACCAAGGAAGAATTTGAGTTCACTCATCATAGACATCTCAAACTTCTCCGACATTAGCTTTCCAAAATTTTCACTAAAATGAGGGTTAGTTGAACCAAATATGATATCATCAACATAAATTTGGCACACAAATAATTCACCATTAACCCTTTTAGTAAAAAGAGTAGAATCAATCTTTCCAATCTCAAAGCCTTTTTAATAAGGAACTTGGTCAAGCATTTGTACCACGCTCTAGGAGCTTGTTTAAGACCATAAAGAGCTTTGTGAAGTTTGTAAACATGATCGGGTTTCTTAGGATTAACAAAGCCGGGAGGTTGCTTAACATAAACTTCCTCCTCTATTTCACCATTTAGAAAAAGCACTTTTAATGTCCATTTGGTACAAGGTGATATCATGGTGATTAGCATAGGCAAGTAAGATGCGGATGGACTCAAGTCTAGCAATGGGGGCATATGTCTCACCATAGTCCATACCTTCGACTTGAGTGTAGCCTTGGGCGACGAGACGTGCTTTGTTGTGAACTACTTGTCCATCTTCGTCTTGCTTGTTGTGAAACACCCATTTGGTACCAATGATGTTGTGGTTGTTGTCGGGCTTCTCGACCAATGTCCACACTTGATTTCTCTCAAAGTTGTGTAGCTCTTCATGCATGGCATTTATCCAATCCGGATCTTACAATGCTTCTTCAACCTTCATAGGTTCAATGCTAGAGATGAATGAATCGTGTTCACAAAAATTAGCCAAACGAGTTTTAGAGAGAGTGATTCTCCTGGTTTGGATATCATTGAAGATTTGCTCGATGGGTTGGTCTCTTGAAACTTGTGCTCGAACTCGTGAGAGCTTTTGCTTGGGTCGGGGTGGAACATCTTCTTCATCATCTTGTCCGTCTTCTTATTGGCCTTCTACATTGTTGACATTGTCGTTCTCTTGTCGAGGTGGAGAAGGAGGTTGATGAGGTTCATCTCGGTGTACTTCCTCGTTTTATTCATCATGGCGTGTTCCACTTGTGGATGATTCCATGTCAACTCTTGGTTCACCTTGTCGTGAGGTAGAAGCTTCCACTTGGACGGATGAGGTACTCTCATTCACCTTCGTTGGACGAATCTTCCCAATAGACAAGTCTTGGATTGCTTCCAAGGGATATTTATCCCCTACATCAATTGGCAATTGCTCTACTTTCGAGCCGTTAGATTCATCAAACTTCACATCTACCGTTTCTTCAACCTTTCGGGTGAAATTGTTGTAGACACGGTAAGTGTGAGAGTGTGAGCCATAACCAAGTAGGAAACCTTCATGAGACTTAGGAGCAAATTTAGAATGATGATGCTTATCAAGAATGTAACACTTTGAGCCAAATACTCGAAAGTATCCAACTTGGGGTTTGTTACCAGTGAGAAGTTTGTATGTCGTCTTGCCGAGTAGCTTACGAAGATACAAGCGATTTGTTGCATGACAAGCTGTCTCAACTGCTTCCGCCCACAAGTGTTTTGGCGTCTTGTACTCATCAAGCATCGTTCTTGCCATCTCAATAAGAGTCTGGTTCTTCCTCTCAACAAATCCATTTTGTTGAGGTGTGTACGTAGCCAAGAACTCGTGTGAAATTCCTTCTTAGTCAAGAAAGGTATCCATATTTGCATTCTTGAACTCTGTTCCATTGTCGCTTTGAACCTTCTTGATCTTCACTTCAAATTGATTTTGGGCTTTCCTAGCGAAGTTCTTGAAGATCTTTTGGACCTGCGATTTATCATCAAGAAAGAACACCCACGTAAATCTTGAAAAATCATCGACTATGACTAGACCAAATGAGTTACCACCAAGACTTTTGTAGGCATTGGGACCAAAGAGATCCATATGAAGTAGCTCGAGTGATCTTCTCGTGGTCACGATGTTCTTCACGGGATGACTTCCTCCAACTTGTTTTCCTGCTTGACAAGCACTGCACAATCTATCCTTGTCAAATATAACATATTTCAATCCAAGTATATGATCACCCTTAATAAGCTTATCAAGATTTCGCATGCCCACATGACCTAATTGTAACACCCCGGATGTAACTTACCCAATATGTATTCCAACTCTTGCCGTTTCCGGCGTTAAGTTATTTTATTTTCTCGGGTTCGGGTTTTTGTCTCCATGTGTTGTTATCGTTGTCATGCATCTCATATCATGTCATCATGTGCATTGCATTTGCATACGTGTTCATCTCATGCATTCGAGCATTTTCCCCGTTGTCCGTTTTGCATTCCGGCGCTTTGTTCTCCTCCGGTGGTCATTTCTACCTTTCTTTCATGTGTGGGGATTAAACATTTCCGGATTGGACCGAGACTTGCCAAGCGGCCTTGGTTTACTACCGGTAGACCGCCTGTCAAGTTTCGTATCATTTGGACTTCGTTTGATACTCCAACGGTCAACCGAGGGACCGAAAAGGCCTCGTGTGTGTTGCAGCCCAACACCCCTCCAAGTTGGCCCAAAACCCACCTAAACCCTCTCCATCATCTAGAGCGTTCGATCACGATCGCGTGGCCGAAAACCGCACCTCATTTGGACTCTCCTAGATCCCTCTATGCCTATTTAAAGGCCCCCCGAAATTTCTCCTTCCCCTTCCTCCTGAAACCCTAGATCCAACCTCTGTTGCCGCCGGACATGTCCGTCCCTGGCCGGACGCGCCGCGCCGCCGTGCCCAGCCAGTAGCCGCGCGCCACGTGTCCGCCGTCAACCGCCGCTGCCGCGGCCAGCGTGGCCCACGGGGAGCCCGCCCCGGGCCGGATCGGGCCCGAGCGTCCCGCGCGCATAGCGCCGCCCAAGCGCCTCGCCCCGCCACCTCCTTCCTCCGGGCCGGCCGCCACCGCCTGCGCGCCGCCTCCTCGCCGGCCGCCGCCACCGGACCTCACCGCCGCCACGGGTGCTCGCCGAAGCCGCCTCCCCGCGCCGCCTCGCCTCCCCGCCGCCGGATCTGGCCAGGAGAGGCCGGAGCGGCCTTCCTCTCACCTCCCCGCCACTCCATCAAGCTCGCCGGAGCCGAGGGAGCTCGCCAAACTTGCCTCGGGCCGCGTGCCCACCGAACCCCAGATCTGGATCCGGATCTCGTCTGGGTTGACTTTCTATCCCCGAAACCCTAATTATTTGCTCATGTTCATCGCATCGTAACTTTGCATCCGTAGCTCCGTTTTGGGCATATAGCATATCAAAATGTTCGGCTCAGAGAGTACATCATTTCATTCCATTGCATCATTTTCATTTGTGTTCATCTTGATGCCCGGAATGCTGTTATAAGAGTGCTACTTGAGATAATTGTCAGATCTGCTACTTCTTTTAGACATTTGTCATTTTTGCCATGATTATTGTGTGCATGATATGTCACTGAGTTCTACATATGTTTTGTTAAGGGTTTTGCCATCTTTCCAGAGGTGCAACCCATGTATTTTTTTGATGTGTGTGGTGACTAGCACAAGCTTGCAAAGTGAGGCACTTGGTAATGCTGATTTCAGGGACTTAGCATTTCCTTGACCTGTTTATCTCATATTGCAATATGTTCATGTTGTTTCCTAGTGATCCGTGCCACTTTTGAGGATGATCAGTAAGGATGTTTTGTTAATTTTGTAGTGCTCTATCCATCCATGTCTTTGTTTGCAATTATGGAGCACCCTAGCTTGAGTCAATCGACCTCTACTTTTGTCATTTCGTGAATCTGTGCAGATTGTCTACTTGTTAGCGATTTTGCCGAGGATGTTGTGGTTGATCTGTGCATTCTATGTTATTGTTCTTGCCATGTCTAGATTGTATAATGTGTATTCTTGATGGGTGTATGCTTAGATTGTCATGACATGCTCTGTAGTGAGTGCATCGAGCTCGTTAACATGCCTACTTGATATCTAATTTGCATGCTCCAGTTTTTCACTAAGTCTGTGATCTGATTATGTTTTTGCCATGTTCACATGCTTGCAATTGTATTTTCTAATCCCTTTTGGCTCAAGGTCACTAAGGGACTTTTGTTAAGCTCTTTGAGTAGCTCCATGCCATACTTTACTTTGCCATGTTCAGGTCCTGTAGCATATAGTTTTGTTGCTCCAAAGAGTGCTATCTGATCTGAAATTCCAGACAAGTGTTAATTTCACTAAGTCTGAAATCTGTTTACCATATGCATTTTTGCCATGCTTGTTTGAACCTGTTAATGGATGAATTGGCCATAGCTCAGTGCTAGACTTTTGTTAAGCATGTTGAATGCATCCCTGTCATGTATTTTGATGCCATGTTTGAGTGTTGTAGCTTGTTCATCTCGTTGCATTTAGATGGCTACTTGCTGTAAATCGCAGAACGTGGTCACATTTGAATTGCTTGCCATTTCCAAACCGTAACTCCGATTCCGGCGTTCTTTATATCGTTTTCAAGCGATTTCAGCTCAGATTTCCAGTTGCACACTTGGATTTCCAAGTTAAGGCCAGGTTCATGCATCCCTTGTCAAATCTTGCATATGCATCCCGCACCGCATCCCGCATAGCATACCATGTTTGCATCATATTGTTTGATCCTTGCACGTGGTTGATTGTGTCCTTGTTGCTTGTTTGTCTTGTTTGGGTAGAGCCGGGAGACGAGTTCGCTAACGAGGAGCCTGTTGAGTTTTCTTTCGAGGATCCAGTCAACTCTGAGAACTTTGCAGGCAAGATGATCATACCCTGGAAATCACTACTATCTTTGCTATGCTAGATTGCTCGCTCTTTTGCTATGACAATGCTACGATGCCTACCACTTGCTTTCAAGCCTCCCAGATTGCATGTCAAACCTCTAACCCACCATGTCCTAGCAAACTGTTGATTGGCTATGTTACCGCTTTGCTCAGCCCCTCTTATAGCGTTGCTAGTTGCAGGTGAAGATTGGAGACCGTTCCTTGTTGGAACATTATTTACTTGTTGGGATATCATTATATTGCCATGTTATCTTAATGCATCTATATACTTGGTAAAGGGTGGAAGGCTCGGCCCTTCGCCTAGTGTTTTGTTCCACTCTTGCCGCCCTAGTTTCCGTCATATCGGTGTTATGTTCCCGGATTTTGCGTTCCTTACGCGGTTGGGTTATAATGGGAACTCCTTGATAGTTCGCCTTGATTAAAGCTTTTCCAGCAATGCCCAACTTTGGTTTTACCATTTGCCACCTAGCCTCTTTTCCCTTGGGTTTCCGGAGCCCGAGGGTCATCTTATTTTAGCCCTCCCGGGCCAGTGCTCCTCTGAGTGTTGGTCCAACCGAGCGATGTCCGGGGCTACCAGGGGCAACTCTGGGCTGGCCTACCCGACGTCTTGCTCATCCGGTGTGCCCTGAGAACGAGATATGTGCAGCTCCTATCGGGATTTGTCGGCACATCTGGGTGGTGTTGCTGGTCTTGTTTTAACCTGTCGAAGTGTCTTGAAGAACCGAGATACCGAGTCTGATCGGAACGTCTCGGGAGGAGGTATATTCCTTCGTTGACCGTGAGAGCTTGTCATGGGCTAAGTTGGGACTCCCCTGCAGGGATTTGAACTTTCGAAGCCGTGCCCGCGGTTATGGGCAGATGGGAATTTGTTAATGTCCGGTTGTAGATAACTTGAACCTTAACTTAATTAAAATGAATCAACCGTGTGAGTTACCGTGATGGCCTCTTCTCGGCGGAGTCCAGGAAGTGGACACGGTGTTGGAGTAATGTTTTGCGCAGGTTGTCCTCTAGTTTCTCGCTCGCGCTTTGCATCCTCTTCTCGCTCTCTTTTTCCACCCTTAATAAGCTTATCAAGATTTCGCATGCCCACATGACCTAATCTTTTATGCCACAACCAACCTTTAGAAGATTTAGCAATTAAGCAAGTTCTAGGTTGAGCCTTTCTAGTGAAATCAACAATGTAAAGATCACCTCTACATAAACCGGTAAAGACCATATTGTGGTTATCTCTACAAAACACTTGGCAATCTACTTCAGTAAATAGGACATTGAAACCAAAGTCAGCAAGTCTAGATATGGAAAGTAGATTATATCCAAGAGATTCAACGAGCATAACATTTTGTATGGAGCAATCATGTGAGATGGCCACCTTACCAAGGCCAACCACCTTACCCTTTGAGTTGTCACCAAAAGTGACATACTTTCGAGGGTCGTCATTTTCAGCAAGCTCACGAAACATATCCTTGTCTCCGGTCATGTGATCGGTACACCCACTATCAAGAACCCATTCCTTTCCTCCAGCCATGTAGCCACGAAGATTAGCCATAAGACCAAAGTGTCTCATAGACTCATCGAGATCAAAGTCACTATCATCACCATCATCATAGTATCCATGTTCAACACTGTCTTGTGATGGATCAATTCCTAGAGAGGGTAATTCATTAGATAAATGGTCATCACAATAGTCATCTTTATGAATTCTAATGGCTTCAGAGATGATATTGCTAATGATTCCAACATCTCCTTTGGCACAGGTAAGATTATTAAGCTCAAATAGACAGTCACCAAATTTGGGATCATTGGAACTCATCTTACTCAAGGCAATAGACTTATGAAGAATTTCATCCAAGTTTTGCAAGGAATAATTTGGAAATCATTCCTCAAGAAATCTCCATATGGTGTAGGCACAACCAAGAGCAGGCAAGCTAGCAAACAAGTTTCTAGGCAATCCTCTAGTGATTAAATTGGCAGTTCTAAGATTACGGATCATGTCAATAGACTCATCAAGGGTTAAGGATCAACATGAGGTGCACAAGGGCTAGTAATGTACTTGTTCAAATGATATATATTGAAAATCTCAAGCATCTCAATTTTCCACTCATGAAAGGACTCTCCATCAAGTATAGGCACTCTACGTCTAAGACTCCCCAACGTAGACTCATCCATCTTCCTCCAAAGGTGTTTAAACCAAAGTAATGGAGACCAATGCTCTAATACCAATTGAAAGGATCGAGAAGAGGTGTCTAGAGGGGGGTGAATAGACTCTTAACAAAGAAAAGTAGCAGTATTTAATTTCTTCAAGTTAAGATGGAGTTTTAGCACAAGTTTAAACATTCACAATACATTCAAGCAAGCATGGCAAGAGTATATGAGCAGCGGAAAGTAAAGCATGCAATTTGCAAGAAAGTAAAGGGATGGGATTGGAGTGTGCAAACGCAATTGGAGACACAGAGATTTTGGCGTGGTTCCGATAGGTGGTGCTATCGTACATCCACATTGATGGAGACTTCAACCCATGAAGGGTAACGGTTGTGCGAGTCCACGAAGGGCTCCACCAACGAAGGGTCCACGAAGAAGCAACCTTGTCTATCCCACCATGGCCATCGCCCACGAAGGACTTGCCTCGCTAGGGTAGATCTTCACGAAGTAGGTGATCTCCTTGCCCGTACAAACTCCTTGGTTCAACTCCACAATCTTAACGGAGGCTCCCAAGTGACACCTAACCAATCTAGGAGACACCACTCTCCAAAAGGTAATAAATGGTGTGTTGATGATGAACTCCTTGCTCTTGTGCTTCAAATGATAGTCTCCCCAACACTCAACTCTCTCTCACTGATTTGGATTTGGTGGAAAGATGATTTGAGTGGAAAGCAACTTGGGGAAGGCTAGAGATCAAGATTCATATGGTTGGAATGGAATATCTTGGTATCAACACATGAGTAGGTGGTTCTCTCTCAGAAAATGAGTGTTGAAGTGTAGGCACATTCTGATGGCTCTCCTTACTAATGAAGGAAGGGTGGAGGGGTATATATAGCCTCCACACAAAATCTAACCGTTACACACAATTTACCAAACTCGGTGGGACCGAATCAGAAAACTCGGTCAGATCGATTCAGTTCATAATGTGACTGTTAGGCATTTCGGTGGGAACGATATGATCAACTCGGTGGGACCGATGTGCTAGGGTTAGGGTAAAACCTCATCTTGGTTTGACTGATTACACAAACTCGGTGAGACCGATTTTGGTAATAAGCAAAACAGAGAGTTGGTCAGGCAAACTCGGTGGGACCGATTGCTTATCTTGGTGGGACCGAAATAATTGCAACAGGCAACAGAGAGTTTGCAAGCCCATCTCGGTGAGACCAAGATCCCATCGGTGAGACCGAATTGATTAGGGTTTCTGGCAGTGGCTATGTCAAGTGAACTCGGTGGCGCCGGATGGATTAAATCGGTAGGGCCGAGTTTGACTTTTGGTTTGGGACATATGTGGATATGAGAAGTCGTTGAGGGTTTGGAGTAGATCACTAAGCACTTGAGCAAGCAAGCCATTAAGCAACACCTCATCCCCTTTTAATAGTACTGGCTTTCCTAAGGACTCAATGTGATCTTGGATCACTAAACTGAAAATGTAGAGCCTTGAGCTTTTGAGCTTGAGCCAATCCTTTGTCCTTAGCATCTTGAAGGGGGTCCACATCCTCTTGTCCATGCCACTCTGTCTGGTGAACTTATCTGAAATATACTAGATAAAGACTTTAGTCCAACAAGAGATATGTTGACATTAATTACCAAAACCACCCAGGGAGCACTTGTGCTTCCAGTTTGGTTCATTTGTTGTGGTGTTTAGTTAACTGCTTGGTTAAATTCTGCAATGCGATGTTTAATTGTTATGGCTGCATTCTGTTATTGTATACCATGTGAGGAATAAATCGAATTTGGCTGCACTTAATACATGAGAAACATATACAAGTGCTATATTTCCTAGTTCTTAATCATGCTTGGTTTGGATAAATGGGTTTTCCATGTGGCTTGAATTAATCTGGTGAATCTGCAATGTGCTTATTTATCATCAACATATTTTACTGATAGCATATGAACCCTTACTTAACCTGATGACTAACTACCTTATATGTGTTGTAGGGAACCAATGGGAAGCACTGAGGTTTACAAGATGGTACTAACTATTATACCTTGCCTTTTTTTGTTCATTTGACCCATTTCAAATATAGAGAAGATATTTATGCACATCCTTGTTTTCAGGGTTCACTGATGATTACCTCTCAAACCACCTCTGTGGTCAGGAGGCGAGGAAAGTTTTCATACAACACCGTGGTTCAATATTGAAGTGTTCCTGAAGAGGTCAAAGGATGGACGGTCAATCATCCATAGGCACTGGCCTAAATTTGCAAAGACCTTCAACATGAATGAAGGCTCAATATTCGCCTTCCGCTTCAGCAGTTTTCCAGATGAGATGCATTTGTCTATGTACCGTCTATGATGCTAATTTCAAAAGGTTCTAGATGTTGCATGTGAAACTTGGTGCTGGTGTAGTTGTGTAATGGGGTAGCTGAGTGCTAAAGCTATATCATGTTGTACTCGGATGTATTTCAATTATGAAATCCTACTTCCTTAATATGGAAATGAAATATATTATGTGATTAATATGAATGTCAATTAGATTAGTAAATGGATTATTAATAATAGGGAAATTAGCCTGCTAATTGGGTTTTCCTATTGCAAACGGTTATTGAGAAAACACCATGGCGATGACCTTAGGCAATGCACACAGTTTCTAGGAATAAACCGTGTTGTATCAATGAACAATCACACACAACATCCTCTTGAAAACTGTTTGCGTTAGGCCACCTTGCCCAAACGTTTACCACATAAAAATTGTGTGTGATGGACAGCCTTTGCCACACAGTTTCTTCTACGCACCGTGTGTGATGCATTCAATAATGCAAACGATAAAATTGTTAATATCGTGTGCAATGGCAATGCTATCACAAATGATTTAACTGGGAAAATTGTGTGTGATGTACCTGTGAACGGGAACGTTTTCCTTGCACTAACTGTGTGGGATGTACATATGAACGGAAACTTTTAGCGGGGACTGACTGTGGAATGTACTTGCGACCGGAAACAATTTCGCCTGTATAGTTGTATTTTTTTAGCTCTACTATACGTATTTCCGTATTTGAGCGCTCGTCAGTCGCACACGAACTCATTTTGCCGAGCGTGTGTGCCAGGAGGGCATATCCCTGATGGTTTCTGGGTTGTGTGGGAAGGACCCCCCCCCTATCGCCATCACTCACTAGGCGACGGTTCCAAATGTCGTCGCGGGAAGGGGTCAAAAATTGTTCGTATAGCACCGACGCGTACCAGTGTATGCTTAATGCTTGTCACTAGGGCCCGAGTGCCATGATTTTAGATTTAAACCGTTTATGTTTTCACCATTATATCTATGTTCGTGATCCGATCTTGCGAGTTATGATCCACATAGCCCAAGGTGACAATAATTGGGATTTTTTCCGATGATTACCGTAGTGTTAGGAGTCCATGTATTCACTAAGTGTTAATTCTTTGTTCCGGTTCTCTATTAAAAGGAGGCCTTAATATCCCTTAGTTTCCTTATGGACCTCGTTGCCACGGGAGGGTAGGACAAAAGATGTCATGCAAGTTCTTTTCCATAAGCACGTATGACTATTTACTGAATACTCCCTCCGTTTCTTTTTAGTCCGCATATAAGGTGTAACACCCCGGATGTAACTTTCCCTATTTGTACTCCAACTCTTGCCGTTTCCGGCGTTAAGTTATATTTATTTCCTCGGGTTCGGGTTTTGTCTACGTGTGTTGTTGTCTTTGTCATGCATCTCATATCATGTCATCATGTGCATTGCATTTGCATACGTGTTCATCTCATGCATTCGAGCTTTTTCCCCGTTGTCCGTTTTGCATTCCGGCGCTTCGTTCTCCTCCGGTGGCCATTTCTAGCTTTCTTTCGTGTGTGGGTATTAACATTTCCGTATTGGACCGAGACTTGCCAAGCGGCCTTGGTTTACTATCGGTAGACCGCCTGTCAAGTTTCTTACCATTTGGACTTCGTTTGATACTCCAACGGTTAACCGAGGGACCGAAAAGGCCTCGTGTGTGTTGCAGCCCAACACCCATCCAATTTGGCCCAAAACCCACCAAACTCTGCTCCATCACCTAGAGCGTTCGATCACGATCGCGTGGCCGAAAACCGCACCTCATTTGGACTCTCCTAGCTCCCTCTATGCCTATATATACACCCCCCTCCAAAAAATTCGCGGATCCCCTTCCTCTAACCCTAAAAAAAACTCCATCCGCCGCCGCCGGACAAAAATCCGGGCAGCGGATGTGTCCGCCCGCTCCGCCGGACCTATCGGGTGACGCCACGTGTCCCGGGCGGGAGCCCCACTTCGCCGCGCCGCCGCCCGGCCCGCTCGGCCCGCGGGAGGGCCCCCGAGGCCCACTTCGCCCGGCCTCCTCGCTCGCAGGACCCCGCCGCCCGGCTCCCACCGCCTCCCTCGGCTCCGGTGGCCGGCGCCACCGTGCCGCCATTTCCGGCCACCCGAGCCGGCCAGCTCCTTCGCCGCCTCGCCGATCCACCGCCGCCTCCACGCCGCCGTCCCTCCGGCGAGCGCGCCGCCCCGCGCCGTCCTCCTCCACGCCGGCGCCGCCCCGGGCCTCTCCTCCCCTCCGGAAAGCCGCTGGCCTCCTCCCCCGTCGATTCCGGCGAACAAGAACAGTGACTCCGGCGTGCTCCGAAATCCGTGCCGATCCAGATCTGAGATCTGAAATTTGACGGTTGACTTTTCCCTCCGAACCCTAATTTTTTATGCCTACTTTGACCTGCTGTATCTCCGCATCCGTAGCTTCGATTTGGGCATATAGCATATCAAAATTTTCGCCTCGACGAGTACATCACTACATTCCATTGAATCATTTTCATTTGAGTTCATCTTAATGCCCGAAATGCTGTTAGAAGACGCCTTCGTGAGTTAATTGTCAGATCTGCTAGTTCATCTTAGACTTTTGTCATTTTTGCCATGATTATTGTGTGCATGATATGCCTGTGAGTCCTATAGATGTTTTGTTAAGGATTTTGTTATCTTTACAGAGGTGCAACCCATGCATTTTTAGGATGTGTGTGGTGACTTGTGCAAGCTTGCAAAGTGAGGCACCCGGTAAATCTGTTTTCAGGGACTTAGTAGTTTTCACCAAGTCTGGGATTATTTAGTTCATGATGCCACATGTTCATATTGTTTCCTAGTGATCCGTGCCTCTTTTGAGGATGATAAGTAAGGGAGTTTTGTTAATCTTGTTATGCTCTGTCCATCCATGTCTTTGTTTGCAATTACGGAGCACCCTAGCTTGAGTAAATCGAGCTCTACTTTTGCTTCGCTGTGAAACTGGGCAGATCGTCAACTTGTTTGCGATTTTGCCGATGTTATTGTAGTTGATCCGTGCATGCTATGCCATTGTTCTTGCCATGTCTAGCTTGTATTTTGTGCCTTCTTAAAGGATGTATGCTTGTCTTGCCATGACTTGCACCATGGTGAGTGCATCGATCTCGTAAACATGCCTTCGTGAGTTATACTTCAGCATGTCCCAGTTTTCACTAAGTCTGAAAACTGATTATGTTTTTGCTATGTTCGTGTGCTTGTTACTATATTTTGTGATCCCTTTTGGCTCAAGGTCACTAAGGGACTTTTGTTAAGCTTGTTGAGTAGCTCCATGCCATGTCTTTCTTTGTCATGTTCAGGTCCTGTAGCATGTTATTTTGATGCTCCGAAGAGGGCTTCATGATCTGAAATTTCAGACAAGTGTTAATTTCACTAAGTCTGAGATCTATTTTGCATTTGCGTTTTTGCCATGCTTGTTTGAACCTCATAATGGATGATTTGCCCGTAGCTCAGTGCTAGACTTTTGTTAAGCATCTTGTGTGAATCCCTGCCATGTATTTTGTTGTCATGTTTGGTGGCTGTAGCATGTTCATCTTATTGCATTTAGATGCCTACTTGCTGTAAATCGCAGACCGGTGTCAATTTTTAAACGCTTGCCATTTCCAAACCGTAACTCCGATTCCGGCGTTCTTTATATCGTTTTCAAGCGGTTTCATCTCATCTTTCCAGTGGCACCCTTGGAATTCCAAGTTGAGGCCAGGTTCATGCATTTCCTGTCATATCTTGCATTTTGCATCCCGCATAGCATATCATCATTGCATCATATCGCTTGATCCTTGCACGTGGTTGATTGTGTCCTTGTTGCTTGTTTGTCTTGTTTGGGTAGAGCCGGGAGACGAGTTCGCTGCCGAGGAGCCCGTTGAGTTTGCTTGTGAGGTTCCAGTCAACTCTGACAACTGTGCAGGCAAGATGATCATACCCTCGAAATCACTACTATCTTTGCTATGCTAGTTTGCTCGCTCTTTTGCTATGCCAATGCTACGATGCCTACCTTTTGCTTGTCAGCCTCCCAATTGCCATGTTGAACCTCTAACCCACCATTCTCCTAGCAAACCGTTGATTGGCTATGTTACCGTTTTGCTCAGCCCCTCTTATAGCGTTGCTAGTTGCAGGTGAAGATTGAAGGCCGTTCCTTGTTGGAACATCTTTTATTTACTTGTTGGGATATCATTATATTATCTTGCTATCTTAATGCATCTATATACTTGGTAAAGGGTGGAAGGATCGGCCTCTCGCCCAGTGTTTTGTTCCACTCTTGCCGCCCTAGTTTCCGTCATATCGGTGTTATGTTCTCGAATTTTGCGTTCCTTACGCGGTTGGGTTATAATGGGAACCCCTTGATAGTTCGCCTTGATTAAAGCTTTTCCAGCAATGCCCAACCTTGGTTTTACCATTTGCCACCTAGCCTTTTCTTTCCCTTGGGTTCTGCAGACTCAAGGGTCATCTTATTTAAACCCCCCCGGCCCAGTGCTCCTCTGAGTGTTGGTCCACCTGTCAGCTACCGGTGGCCACCAGGGGCAACTCTGGGCTGGCCTACCCGTACCTAGGACAATCTGAGTGTGCCCTGAGAAAGAGATATGTGCAGCTCCTATCGGGATTTGTCGGCACATTCGGGCGGTATTGCTGTTCTTGTTTTAACCTGTCGAAGTGTCTTGAGTTACCGAGATACCGAGTCTGATCGGAACGTCTTGGGAGGAGGTCTATTCCTTCGTTGACCGTGAGAGCTTGTCATGGGCTAAGTTGGGACTCCCCTGCAGGGATTGAACTTTCGAAAGTCGTGCCCGCGGTTATGGGCAGATGGGAATTTGTTAATGTCCGGTTGTAGATAACTTGAACCTTAATTAATTAAAATGAATCAACTGAGTGTGTTACCGTGATGGCCTCTTCTCGGCGGAGTCCGGGAAGTGGACACGGTGTTGGAGTAATGTTTGCGCAGGTTGCTCTCTAGTTTCTCGCTCGCGCTTTGCCTCCTCTTCTCGCTCTCCTTTGCGAATAAGTTAGCCACCATATATCCTAGTCGCTTGCTGCAGCTCCACATATATTTGCCTTTCCTTTCCTATAAGCTTAAATAGTCTTGATCGCGAGGGTGCGAGATTGCTGAGTCCATGTGGCTCACAGATTACTATTACACCAGATGCAGGGCCCAATGATTCCGCTCCAGGAGACGCTTATGAGCTCAAGTGGGAGTTCGACGAAGACTCTCAACGATACTACGTTTCCTTTCCTGATGATCAGTAGTGGTGCCCAGTTGGGGGTGATTGGGACCGTGTCGCATGTTGGGTTCTCTTTTATTTTGGCGCCATAGTCGGGCCATGAGTGTTTGGATGTTGTAATGTTATTTACGTACTTGATTGACGTGGCGAGTGTAAGCCAACTATGTTATCTCCCCTTTCATTCTCATTACATGGGATGTTTCTGAAGATTGCCTAACTTGCGACATATGCCTTCAATGCGATTATGTCTCTAAGTCGTGCCTCGACACGTGGGAGCTATAGTCGCATCGAGGGTGTTACATAAGGTTTGGTCAAAGTGAAGCTTTGTAGAGTTTGACTAACTTTATATTAAAAAATATAAACATTCACAATATGAAATCAATGTTATCATATGCACCATGAAACGTATGTTCATACTATATAGTTTTAGTATTGTAAATGTTCATATTTTTTATATAAATTTGGTCAAACTTTGTGCAGATTGACTTTGAGTAAATCTTATATGTGGAGTAAAAAGAAATGGAGGGAGTACATGCCGACATTATATTGATGAACTGGAGCTAGTTCTGTGTCACCCTAGGTTATGACTGTTATATGATGAATGTCATCCAAGAAACCACCGATCCAATGCCTATGAGCTTTTCACATATTGTTCTTGCTAGGTTCCACTATTGTTACTACTATTACAATTGCTCAAAATTACTTCTACTATTGTTATTGTTACTATTGTTGCTACTACTATTGCTATCATTATCAAACTATCATACTACTGTGCTACTGATCACTTTGCTATAGATATTTAGTCTCCAGATGTGGTTGAATTGACAACTCAATTGCTAATACTTGCAAATCTTCTTTGGCTCCCCTTGTGTCGAATCAATAAATTTGGGTTGAATACTCTACCCTCGAAAACTGTTGTGATCCCCTATAATTGTGGGTTATCAAGACCTTTTTCTGGCGCCATTGCCGGGGAGCATAGCTATATTTGATGAGTCACTTGGTATTTATATATATTTACCACTATGAAGAATCTAAAAGATACCAGAACCAATATTGTTCCCTCTAGATGAGGGGAGGTAAGGAATTGTCATCTAGCTCTGCACTTGATTCACCTTCTGTTTTGAATAGACTTGCAACACCACCACCTGCTATTAATTCTGATATGTCACAAGTAATTGATGATGCTACTTCTTCTATGAATGATGCTAGTACCTTGCTTGATAAGGTTGTGCCACCAGGAGAATTTCTTGATGAACAACTTGCTAGAGCTAAAGAAATTGAGAATGCTGAAATTGATGAAACTCATGAAATTATTGAAACCAAGAATTATAAAACAACTATTAGACCTAGATCTGCTAGATATGAATTGCCTAAGATACCTAAGGGTTATGTATGGATGGAGAGGTTGCTAGGGATTTTCTTGCTTGTAAAGATAGAGATGATCTTAAGAAATTACTATGCAAGTTGATAGAAAAATCTTTGAATGCTAGAATGAAATATGATCCTAAGTTTGCTACTTCACCTATATTTATTATTGATAAGTATTATGAATTCTCTATTGACCCAGAGTTGATTACTTTGGTTGAATCTGATCACTTCCATGGCTATGAAACTGAAACTGTTGTGGCACATCTTACTAAATTAAATGATATAGCCACCCTATTGCTCATGAGGAAAAAGTTCACTATTGCTATATCCTTAAGTTATTTCCTTTATCACTAAAGGGTGGTGCTAAGATATGGTACAATACTTTTGCTCCTAGTTGTGTGTGTAGTCCCCAGGATATGATTTATTACTTCTCTGGAAAATATTTTCCTGCTCATAAGAAACAAGTTGCCTTACAGGAAATATTTAACTTTGTGCAAATTGAAGAAGAGAGTCTCCCACAAGCTTGGGGGAGGCTTCTCCAATTACTAAATGCTTTGCCTGATCATCCTCTCAAGAAATATGAAATACTTGATATCTTTTATAATGGACTAACCGATGCTTCTAGGGACTTCCTAGATAGTTGTGTTGGTTATGTTTTCAGGGAATGAACTGTTGAACAAGCTGAGGAATTATTGGATAATATATTCAAGAATTAGGATGATTGGACACTTCCTGAACCACTGCCTAAACCCACTGCAAAGAAGAGGGGTATTTTTGTCGGATTTCGGGTTCCGGCAAAACCATTGAGGTTCGAACACTGGGGTGCGCATGAAGATCTCCCCCCTCTCTAGCTCGCACACTCTACGATCTCATGGCCTAGCTCGACGAACCCAAAGAACATGAGACACAAGATTTATACTGGTTCGGGCCACCGTTGCGGTGTAATACCCTACTGCAGTGTGGTGCGGTGGATTGCCTCTTGGGCTGAGGATGAACAGTACAAGGGAAGAACAGCCTCATGGGGTGAGGTGTTCTTGTGCTTGGTGTGCTTGTGTGGTTGAAGATTGGGATCTCTCCTATGGTGGTGGCTAGTCCTACTTATAGGGGCCCTGGTCCTCTTCCCAAATATTGAGCGGGAAGGGATCCCACAACGGCCAAATTCGAAGGGAGACAACTAGTACAAGCTATCCTGAAAAAAGTGGTCTTCGCCTGCCAAAGGCTCTGGTGGTGACACCGTCTTGGGCTCCACGGTGACCTCCGTCTTTCCGTCCTACTAGTCTTGGTCTTGTTGCACCGATATGGAAACCTTTGCCTGATGCCTCGGGACTCCTCGCCTGCGCTTGCCCCTTTAGCACCAAAGAGGAAACGAGGACACTGCACGCGCTGGCGCCCGCCTGGTTCCAGTCGTCATGGCTTGCGTCACAGGATCCTCGCGAGGTGTCCCTTGCCTTGATCTCTCCGCCCCTCGCGACCCAGCCTGGTGAGGCTGCCCCTAAGGAGGTCTTGCATCGTCCGCCTCGTGAGGGTCTTGGGTGTTTGCTGGTGAAGATGGGTTGTACAGGGCCGCTGGTGCAGCCACGCTGCGGGTCACAGGCAGGCAAGTCTGGGGACCGCCGTTCCCAGAATGCTGGCAGTAGCCCCCGTGCCCAAGGCGCGCTCGGGCTTGGCTTCGAGGCGAAGCCGAAGGACAAGGACGAAGCGCCGAGGACCCCAATAGCCTGCGGACCTGCTTGACACGTGGCGATCGATTGGACGTGGGCAGCCCCGCTTCCCCACGCAGCCTTGATATCCGCCTGGCTAGGCGGCCACGGCGTCCCACACAGTTATTTCCTCCTTGCTGGCAATGCACCCCCTGACTCCTTCGCTTCCTTGAACCTCAGCTTCCTCTCCCAATCCAACATGAGCTCAGTCCTCCCCATCGTTATGGCGTCGAACTGGACGGAGAAAGGGAAGAAGCCCCTGACCTCAGTTAACCCGCCTCCTGCCGCCGAGCCCGTTGTTGGCAGATCGCGGGTGCTCAATGAGGAGGCCATGGACAAGGTCCGCCTTGCGCTCACCACCAGCTTCAATGAATGGGGTAGGACGGCGGCCTGGCCGGCGTCCCGAGCTTCTGTTGATAGAGTAGCCACCGAGGTCCAGTTCTTTGTCGACGCCCTATGCGCCGGTCTGGTTCCCTCCTTCTCCGCCTTCTTCAATGCCATGCTCTCCCATTACCAAATTCATCTACTGCACTTAGATCCCCAATCTGTCGCTCTTCTTTCCATCTTTGCCTTCGTCTGCGAGGCCATGCTGCGCAACGCCCCTCCATGGCCCTTCTGCGCCATTTCTTCTCGCTGCACCTGACCGACCCCCGATAACGCTCGGGGTGCTTGAGCTTCCAAGCCGTGGCGGCGACGGCCGGCTCATGGATTGACTTCGAGCTCCCGCCATCTGCGAGCGATTTCCTGACGCTGTGGGTGTATGTGGATGTCGGAGTGCTCAGCCCTTTGCTCTCATCTCCGTCTGCACCCGTCGTTCCCAGCTTCGGCTCAGTTCACGAGAAGCTTACGAGCCCCCGCCTTGCCTTCGTCTGGCTCCGGATGAGGAGGCTGAAAGACCTTGGCTTGACCGTGCCCATGGTGATGGAGGAGTTCCTCCGACGCCGCATTGCCCCTCTTCAGCGCCAATCCCGGCCGATGTGGGCCTTATCCGTCGGCCCGGATCACATGATGCTCCAGGAGTTTGAGCTTTCGCTTGCGGCATGAAGAACAATGCTCGAGGTCCTGGCGGGCAACCCCTCGCCAGCCGATATGCCACCGGAAGACTGTCTCCTGTACTGCTTCCCGAATAGGGTGGAGTTCGTGGGGAAGATGCCCCCTTTGACGAATGGGGGCTGCGTCTGGTTGGCCTTGAGGGGTCCCGTGAGAACCCCGTCACCGTGGTGCCCATCTTTGTTGTCGGCGCCGAACTTGCCCCAAGAGTGGACGCAGGGGGACAAGCATCACCGGAAACTGGAGGCGCGGATGGCGCGGCATTGGAGCCGCCCACAGTTCCTGAGGCGTCAACTTCGGGAGCCCGCAACTCCCGCACTGAGGAAGTAGTTGAGGGGGTGATGCAACCCGCTGCTCCCGATGCCAAAGCTCACGAGGCCTTTGGAGGCCGTCACGAGGCGGTACTTGATGGCTCTCCCCAGCTTGGTGCTCCTGAGGTCATCTCCTCGGGCGCTTCACCTGCCACGCCCCGCATTGGTCGCCACGCCCAACGCTTCGGCCGGCTCCGTGTTGACTTCGATTCACTTTGCAAGAGGAAAGGGTTCCCCACAGTGATCTTTGGCCGCTGAAACACAAGAAGTACATCGCCATAGATGAGTAACTACCTTGTCTCTGTAATTCCTTGGGTGTTGCTTCCCTTCCTGATGGTGGTTCTCCAAGATCCCATCTGCTGAGGGCGCGAAGCCCCTCGGGAAGCAAACTCCACCTGCCTCGGATCTCCCGCTGGCCTTGAGGGTCCCAGGCCAATATGTTGCCCCCATCGTAGGGTCGGCTCGAGAGGCAGATGCGCTAGCTTGGCGCCTTGAGCCCGCTCCTGTCGTCTCTTCTTTGTGGCCTCGTCGGAGGTGTGACAAGCGTGCCAAGGTCTCATCCTCTGGTTATGGACGGCGACTAGATAGCTTCGGTCTTGGTTCCTTCTTCGAGCGGCGAGCCTCATCCTGACTGGGCTCCTGCCGAAGCCTAGTCGGTGTCCAGAGAGGCGCCAGCCCCCTGCAGGAAAGGGGCGAGCCGCTTCGGGTCACGTCGACGGCCCCTGCTGTGGAGGACGGAGTTGGCTGCACGCTCAAAGCTGCGCATGAAAGGACCATCGTCCACCACAAGCTCTTTCGGGCGACGATGGGCGCGATGAACCGGCTTGGAGGGGAGCTTGCGGATGTAGACGCACGCCTTGAGGCTAAGGGTCTTCGGCTGGTGGAAGAGTGGCATAAGCTGAAGGTGGCCATCAATCTTGGGCGCCACCAACGCGAGCTTGATAACACGAAGGCCGAGGCGTCTCTTGCGACCTCGCGCGAAGCTTGCGCCTGAGCCTTGGAAGAAGCTCGGGAAGCTGATCGACACCGCGAGATCGGAGAGAAGCGCGCGTGGGAACTCCAAGCCTGGAGTGCCTCCCTGGAGCAGCAAGTGGAGGCGCACAAGGCTACCCTAGCATCGATGAAGGGGACGCCTGCCGAGGAGGAAGAGATCCTGAGGTGCGAGGAAGCGCTGGCGCTGGAAGCCGCAGAGCGCAGCCTTGAGCTCGAGCGGTTGGAGACGAGGGAGCATCGGGTTACCCAAGCTGAGGACGTCGTCGGCACGCGTGAGGCCAAGGCCCAGGAGCAAGTCGATCGCCGGGCGGCCAAGGCTCGCGCGGACCTTGTGGGCAGGTCCGACCTGAAGTTGAAGCTTGTGGAAGACAAGGCGATGGGCAGGACCAATGCCCTTAGGTTTGGGCTGGATGAGGATGAACGTCGCGAGAAAGCCGCTGCAGCCGCCTTGTCTTTAGTGTAAGCCGAGCTGGCTTCCGCATGTGCCGAGCTGCTTTCCCTTCAGCAGCGGGTTGCCGGCGCCGAATCCTCCACACAGCAGGGCAAGGAGGAAGTGCTCCGGCGGCGGATGCTGGAGCACGAGCACGCCCCCATGCTCCAAAACCTCAGGACCAGAGCCAACGTGGCACTGGGCGCCATCTGTGATGAAAATGCACCTCATCCCCACTCAGATGACTACGCCAGTCACCTCCTCTTCTTCACCGACGTGGTGACACGCCTGGAAAATCGGTCCGAGAGGGCTCGCATGCTTGTCGAGGAGAGGAGCCGCGGCCTGTTCAAGCGTGCATTCTCCCGTGTCTTCAGCCACCTCCAGAACACCTACCCCAACTTTGACTTCGATGCCGCCATTGCCCCCGTGCCCGAGGCCATCCGGGATGACCTGGCACGCTGGGTGGAAGACAATGTGGACGCTCTAGTCAGGGCCTTCACCTCAGAGGATGACATGGTGGTGGTCGCTGCGGATGAAGGCGACGTGATCGACGATGGTGCGGGCGGCACCGACAATGGTGACGGTGATGCTGGGGACGAGGATGGTGGTGCCAGCGATGGTGACGATGATGCCAGTGACGCGTCCGAGGGCATCCCGGAGGACGCTGCGAGCGATATGTCCGATTGAGCCCGTGCTCCCTCATTGCTAAGCCTGCAAGCGAAAACTTGGGCACAGCCCTGAAAGTTGTGAGAGCACTTTGGGAGGGGGAGCCCCTCATGTAAATAGATTACTACCTCTATTCCTTAGGCCAAGCTGAAGATGTGTTTTTTTATGGGCCGTGAGTCATGCCGCAAGTTTATTGCTGAAATTTACCTTGGCCGGGGCCAGCTTCCGGCTAGCTCGTGAGGTCGTGAGCTCCTGAAGGGCATGTCGATCCGCCCGAGAGGGTGTCGCGAGGAGCAAGCGCCAGCCGTGGAAGGGCGTACGCGTAGCGCGCACGTGCCACTCCTAGCCCCCGCTCTCGAGGGGCTCGCGAGGGGGGAGGCAGCAGGTACGAACTCCGAGTTGGGCAAGGAACCAGATGGCAAGAAATCAAACAAATGAGAAAAGTCACCCCCCGCGTACATAGCAATGAAAATTCAACTTCAACTTAAATCCAAAGCCAGAACAGGGCTACAGAAAAGATGTTAAGAGCAAATGGCCGTGTCCGGCACCTAGTCTAGTCTTCTTGTCTTCTCACCAGCGCGGAGCTAAGTGCTGCCACTAGGCGTGGGAGGGAGCCCCCGAGGCCCGAGGGCGGCGCTCCTGAGACTCCGGGGTGTGTGCAGCCCCACTCATTATTATGTGAGAGTGTCATGACCGGAGATCTTCACAGGCGTGAGCCTTATTTCATATCGCCAGACAAGGGCCCCGCCTTGCGCCGCCCTCGACCACCATTGGTTCAATGGAAACCAGGACGAAGCAAAGGGGCAAAGGGGACGCCAGCGGCGCCCTCGGCGACCACGGGTCCTCTGCCGGGGGAAGGCTCATCAGCACCTCCCCGACAGAGGGCCTACCTTCGAGGGGCGCCTTGCTCCGTGCGGTGCGGGGAGGGACCTGGCTCCCAGCCTCTCCCCTACAGCCCCCAGTGTGCTCCTCCTGGTGGGAGGGAGGCCGTTGAGCTGGGGCTGCCGTCCGCCGTTGTGACCTGATCCTCCTGCGACCCATGGTTAGCATAAGCTTGCTCCTAAGAGATTAGTGGTACCCTGTAGCTGTCGTCGCCGGCATGGTTGGTGAGGCTCACGGCGCGCTCGGGGGGCTCCTGGAAGGCATCAGCTTCTAGTGCCTCATCCTCCCAGCCCGGCTCAAGGAACGAGTCGGGGTCGTCTTCCAGCGCATACTCCTGGTCTATCATGCGGGGCACGTAGGCCTCCGAGGCCGCCACCCCGAAGACCTCGCCAAAGTGCCCCACGCTCCATGTCACGCCGCCCTGAGGATGGTTGGGCGGCATTCCGCCATGGCCGCGGGTGGCGATGCTCGTACCCGCGCCCATCGGAGGTGGCGCGGGCACGAGTGGGCGCCCAGCGCCTCTGGTTGCGCCGTTGTCGATGAAGCCTCCTGGCGCACCTGGGGGAGTGCAGGCATGGCGAGGCCCGCCATGCGATCCGGTTGTGGTTTGAGGCGTGAGCAAGGAGCAAAAGGGCGGCTCTTCGGAGGCCGCGGCGTCCAGTAGCTCGGCGACGCGCTCCAGCAAGGCGTCCCGGCCGCTCTCCATCAGCCGGCATCGCAGAAGCTCCCGAGCCACCGTGAGTGTGGCCCTCATGTTCGCTTGGTCCCGTCGAGTGTGCGGCACCCTAGCTGCAGCGTGGCTTGAGGCCCTTGCGGCTGCCCGCACTTGTCGTGGAGTGAGGGTGGACGGCGTTTGACTGCGCTGCCCGCGTCCCGCGGTGCTTGGCGGCACGCGCGCCACCTGGGGCGCTGGGTTTGGGTCTTCTTGGGCGGATGGCGCTGCCCGGGCCAGCCAAGCTGCCCAGCGGTCGGCGTTGGTCCTCGGGTCACCGGACATCGGACTCTCAAGACGTCGGCGGATCAACCGGGGGAAGAGAAACTCCGGCGCACCCCTACCTGGCGCACCAGATGTCAGATTTCGGGTTCCGGCAAAACCCTTGAGGTTCGAACACTAGGGTGCGCATGAAGATCCCCCCCTCTCTAGCTCGCACACTCTACGATCTCACGGCCTAGCTCGACGAACCCAAAGAACATGAGACACAAGATTTATACTAGTTTGGGCCACCATTGCGGTGCAATAGCCTACTCCAGTGTGGTGCGGTGGATTGCCTCTTGGGCTGAGGTTGAACAGTACAAGGGAAGAACAGCCTCGCGAGGTGAGGCATTCTTGTGCTTGGTGTGCTTGTGTGGTCGAAGATCGGGATCTCTCCTATGGTGGTGGCTACTCCTACTTATACGGGCCCTGGTCCTCTTCCCAAATATTGAACGGGAAGGGATCCCACAATGGCCAAATTCAAAGGGAGACAACTAGTACAATCTATCCTGACAATAGTGGTCTTCGCCTGCCAAAGGCTCTGGTGGTGACGCCGTCTTGGGCTCCACGGTGACCTTCGTCTTGCCGTCCTGCTGGTATTGGTCTTGTTGCACCGATATGGAAACCTTTGCATGATGCCTCGGGACTCCTCGCCTGCGCTTGCCCCTTTAGAACCAAAGAGGAAACGAGGATACTGCGCGCGCTGGTGTCCGCCTGGTTCCAGTCATCATGGCTTGCGTCACAGGAACCTCGCGAGGTGTCCCTTGCCTTGATCTCTCCTCCCCTCGCGAGACAGCCTGGTGAGGCTGCCCCTGAGGAGGTCTTGCATCGTCTGCCTCGCGAGGGTCTTGGGTGTTTGCTGGTGAAGATGGGCCGTACAGGGCCGGTGGTGGTGCCACGCTGCGGGCCGCAGGCAGGCAAGTCTGGGGACCCCCGTTCCCAGAACACCGACAATTTTATTTCTCAGTCCTGAAGATATGTAAGAGGCAAAGAAATGTATGAAGGAAAAAGGTGTTAAAGCTAAAGATGTTAAGAATTTACCACCTATTGAAGAAAAACATGGTCTTGACACACCACCTCAGGTGGTGGAGGTAAATTCTCTTTTAAAGTTTGATGAAGGTGACACCCCTTATAATAAACCTCCTAGTCAATGCTTATATGAATTTGACAATTACATTATGAAGCAAGATCATTTCAATGCCTATGTTATGAAACAATTAAAACAAAATTCTGATATGATTGCTCGCTTGAGTGACTTGTTATTTAGAATCAATAATGATGTTAGAGGAGTTAATAATGCTAGCTAACCCGCATGCATGTTGTTAGAGTAATGACTAGAGGAGGTACTTTAGAATCAACAATAATGATTTAGAATCAATAATGCTTTTATGGTTCAAACTCAGTTAGAACAAGTTCTAAATCTCAATGTGAGTTCCTAAATGAAATGAATAATAATATGAATGATCATGTTGTTAGAGTAATGACTAGAGGAGGTACAATGACTCAGGAGCCACTTTATCCTGAAGGACACCCTAAAAATAAGCGTTATGACAAAAGAGACATTGTTACTAGAAAACATGGTAAAGAAAGAGAGCCATGGGTTCAGAAACCCATGCCCTTTCCACCCAAACCATCTAAGAAAAAAGATGATGAAGAATTTGAACGCTTTGCTGAAATGCTTAGGCCAGTCTTTTTGCGTACTAGTTTGAATGAAAGATTGCCCTTGTGCTAAATATATGAGAGATATTGTCACTAATAAAAGGAAAATACCTAAAGATGAAATATCCACTATGCTTGCTAATTATTCTTTTAAGGATGGAGTACCTAAGAAACTAAGAGATCCAGGAATACCAACTATACCATGCTCCATTAAAATAGACTATGTCAAAACTGCTTTATGTGATTTGGGAGCCGGTGTTAGTGTTATTCCTTTCTCTTTATATAAAAGACTTGATTTGAATAAGCTCACACCTACTAAAATATCATTGCAAATGGCTGACAAATCAACTGCCATACCTATTGGTATTTGTGAGGATGTGCCCGTTGTTGTTGTTGTAAATGTTACTATCCTAACAGACTTTGTTATACTTGATATGCCCGAGGACAACAACATGTCGGATATCCTTGGTAGACCCTTTTTGAATACTGCAGGGGCAATTATTGATTGTAATAAAAGCAAAGTCACTTTTCATATCAATGGTAAAGATCATACGGTGCATTTTCCAAGGAATCAATTTCAAGTTAATGGTATTAATGTTATTGAAAAGTCTCCAACAATTACTATTGGAAGTTTCCAACTCCCTTTTCCTAATGCCAAAAAGAAATATGAAATACTTATTGTTGGGAATATGCATATCCTCGTTGAGGTAACATAGTGTTTTACAAAGATTCTTCGGGTTCATGCTAATCGAAAGTGGTTGTTAATAAGACTTGATCAACCCTATTAATGGATTATTTTCGATGGGCATGTGGTCGATGAATTTAGTAGGCACAACTCTTTGTACCCACTTTTAGTTTTTTGTTATTTTTAGTTGAATGCAATAAAATACCATGTTTATCCTGTTTTCTGAATTTTCCGTGCAATAAAAAAGTGCTCAGAATGACCTAAAATTTTGACATAATTTTTTTGAATATTTAAGAATTTCTGATATAAATAACATCACAGGGGGGTGCCCCTTGTGCCCACTAGGCACCAAGGTGCATCAACTAACCCAGGCACGCCCTGGTGGGTAGTGGGCCCCATAAGGCCCCCCTCACTTATCCCTTTAGCTCACTTCGCCACCTACCTCCAAAAAAATCACTCTAGCTCTCTCTCCCGTGTTCTTGCTCTCAAACCCACAGATTCTGATCTGTTTGCTCGAAGCTCCGTTTTCGAAACTGTTTTGGGGGATTGCTAGTTGGTATGTGACTCCTCCATTGCTCCAATTAGTTTTTGTTCTAGTGGTTTATATTTTGAGTATTCTCTACGCTTGGTGCTGCTTTAAATGGGCTTGCATGTTGAATTCTTTAAGTTCCAAGCAGTTTGAATGCTTGATATAGCCTCTAAACATCCATATGAGTAGTTGCTATCAATCTTGTGAAGTTTTGTTGACAAAATTTTTTGGCTCAATTTTTTTAGAAATTTGTTCTTAGGAAGATGGACCTTTTCAAAGGAGTTCATCTAAGAAGAATGCCAAGGGAGTCACCAGTGAATCATCAGCGGGTGACATCAACATTCCGCGATGGACGGGAGTCCGGTCGTGCGAACGGCCGCACATTGCCTTCATAGAGAAGCCAGATTCCACCAAGAGTTCGTGCAATTCATTGCAAATGCTAGACTTACCAACTTCCATGCAAATGAATGTGACCAACACCACACCCTCACGAACGCCTTTGTGCAAAAAAAATATTTTTTGAATAGGCATGAACCTCCTGCGTGCAGTTTAATTTATATTCTGAAACCCATCAGATACCGCCCACTAAATTCTATGAGATATGTTTTAATTCCCTCTGATGGGGAATTGAGAGAGCCTAAACCGGTTGAGTTTGAGGACTTCCCGCTCACTTTGACGGTGGGTGAGGAAAGAGGCATGTCGAAATCCACAGCCACTAGTTTGCAGTTTCCTTCTGTGCGTTAATTTGCCTTATTTATAATGAAGTGTTTGACTTCTAGAGAGAAGGGCGGTATACTTAGTGCCCCTGACCTCGTCATTTTACGCCGTGCACTTCACAATGATCACAACTTTAACCTATGGGCTATTATTGCATGTCGTCTGCACATTGATATGTCCATTTTGCATCATGTTTTCCTACGGTTTATTATAAATGAGATTAAACTGCACAGAGAATTTTTATGGAATATATAAGAATTATTGGAGCAAATAAGTACCAGAGGGGGCACACCAGGTGGGCACAACCCACCTGGGTGCGCCAGGGAGCCCAAGCGTGCCCTGGTGGGTTGTGCCCTCCTCGGCCCACCTCCGATGCCCCTCTTCTGGTATATTAGTCATTTTGACCTAGAAAAAAATAAGGAGAGTAATTTCAGGACGAAGCGCAGCCGTCTCGAAGCAGAACTTGGGCAGAAGCACTTTTGCCCACCGGTGGAGCGATTCCGTCGGAGGAACTTCCCTCCCGAAGGGGGAAATCATTGTCATCATCATCACCAACAACTCTCCCATCTTTGGGATGGCAATATCCATCAACATCTTCAAAAGCACCATATCCTCTCAAACCCTAGTTCATATCTTGTGTTCAATCTTTGTACCAGAACCTTAGATTGGTGCTTGTGGGTGACTAGTAGTGTTGATTACATCTTGCAGTTGATTACTATATGGTTTATTCTGTGGAAGATTATATGTTCAGATCCATTATGCTATTTAATGCCCCTCTGATCTTGAGCATGATTATCATTTGTGAGTAGTTACTTTTGTTCTTGAGGTCACGGGAGAAATCTTGTTGCAAGTAATCATGTGAACTTGATATGTGTTCGATATTTTGATGGTATGTATGTTGTGATTCCCTTAGTGGTGTCATGTGAACGTTGACTACATGACACTTCACCATATTTGGGCGTAAGGGAATGCATTGTGGAGTAGTTATTAGATGATGGGTTGCAAGAGTGACCAAAGCTTAAACCTATTTTATGCGCTATTCCGTAAGGGGCCGATTTGGATCCAAAAGTTTAATGCTATGGTTAGATTTATTCTTAATAATTTTCTCATAGTTGCGGATGCTTGTGAGGGGGTTAATCATAAGTAGGAGGCTTGTTCAAGTAGGAACATCACCTAAGCACCGGTCCACCCACATATCAAATTACCAAAGTAGCGAACACAAATCAAACCAACATGATGAAAGTGACTAGATGAAATTCCCGTGTACCCTCAAGAACGATTTGCTTATCATAAGAGACCGTTTTGGTCTGTCCTTTGCCTCAAAAGTATTGGGCTACCTTGCTGCACTTTTGTTACCGTTACCATTACTTGCTCATTACAAATTATCTTGCTATCAAACTACTCATTACTTATAATTTCAGTGCTTGTGGAGAATACCTTGCTGAAAACTACTTGTCATTTCCTTCTGCTCCTCGTTGGTTCGACACTCTTACTTATCGAAAGGACTACAATTGATCCCCTATACTTGTGGGTCATCACACATCAACAGAAGTAAGGGTAAAATCCATGGTGGTATTTATGTCAATCGCTTAGCGAGACGTTTTAATGTTCAGATACGCCACCATGACTATCCTTTGCCCAGAGTTTATCTAGATCAGACAATGGTGGCTCACCACTTTACTGATGTTGCAGATTCTTCTAACAATATTTGTTACAACTTGGTTTTTAGTGAGAAAACCCTTGATATAATCCCGTTGCATGCACCTGCTTTGTTTGATTCTCATGCCAGGAACAAGTACACCATCCTACCAGCGGACATTGTCGCCTACTGGAACAACAAGGCAGCGGTAGAGGAGGAGCCACAACGGTGGGACGCTCAGGTGTCGCCGCCTCAGCACTTCCACATGGGACCGGATGGCTACTACGGATGGTGATTACCAAGCTAGGCCAAAAGCCTAAGCTTGGGGGAGTATGCATTTCCACCGACACTATATTCATGTTCACACACTTCATTCCAGTTGTCAGTGTTAATTCTTTTTCGTTGTATTATCCATGTTAGTTTTATTCTCTCGCTTTCTTCTTGTGTGTTTGAAAAACTTTGAGAAAACCCAAAAATATTTCTTGCTTCCTTCAATTTTTCTTTCTAGTTTTATTTAGTTGTAGTATTAAAATAAAACCCAAAAAGATTTTCCATTTCTTCTTTTGCTTGTTGTGAGCTTTCCCGTGTAAATAGTTTTCTCATTTTCGTTTTTTCTTTCTTTCTTTAATTTTCTTTACACAAGAAAAATCAAAAACTCCAAAAATATTTCAGTGTGTTTCTCTGAAATTCTGTTCTTTTGTTTTGTTGAGTCGTACTAAGGAGAAGACCATGATGAAAATGTTGAGTGGCTCTCATATGCATTATTGTTGATCTAACAAAGAGCCCATATTATTTTGTCTTCTCTAAATAAAATGTGCATATTCCAGTTTAGTCCACGGCACTCTTGCACTCTTATTATTTTCATATCATTCATCGTGCAAGTGAAAGGCAATAATGACGATATATGATGAAGTGACTGTAGCAGGAAAGGCGTGTATGAACTCAACTTGTTTTTGTTTTTGTAAATATGTTTAACTTAGTACCCATGATTCAGCATATTATGATTGAACATGTTTGCAACGACAATTAGAAATTATAGTTGCTCATGCCATGCTTAAGTAGCTCGGAGTGGATAATGAATTATCATAGATGCCAACATGCATTAAAATGGTTGTGATGTACTATGATGATATGGTATCCTCCTATGAATGTTTCAAGTGGCTTGACTTGGCACATGTTCACGCATGTAGTTGAATCAAAACCAACATAGCCTCCACAATATTTATGTCATGGTGTTTATATCCTACTCATGCTAGTATTCAATTTAATTATTCATAATGCATGATCATGACCATTTTCACTCTCTAATTGGTCGCTTCTCAACCTAACTTGTAGTCTTCGCCTGTACTAAGTGGGAATACTGCTTGTGCATCAAAACCCTTAAACCAAAGTTATTCAAGATGAGTCCACTATATCTACCAATATGCGGTATTACCCTATCGTTCCAAGTAAATTTGCATATGCCACCTCTAAAAATCAAATGAACATATATTTTGTGTTCTCGGACTGCTCATGGAGCGACAGGGGGTGGTCAGTATCTTCCATGCTAAGCGGGTTATTCTCATGATGAGTGTTTATTCACTCGTCCTTACACGAGAGGTACTGCTAATAGGGATGCCCAGTCCCAAAATAAAAATTTACAAATAATTAAACAAAAAAAACCGGACTGTTGTCGGTATGGAGGGCACCCAAGGATTCGGCTAGCCATGGCTTGTGTTTGTTGGTGGAGGAGGAGTAAACTTTATTTTTATCGCTTGGGAACCACCGCTAATTTGTTTAGCATGGAAGATATTGAAAACTCTTGGTCGTAATGTTGACAGGAAGGGTATACCTCCCAAAATTATATATATATATATATATAATTTAAGCTTCGAGCTCTGGCACCTCTGCAAATCCCTCTGCAAAGGGACTATCTATTTACTTCCATGTTATTTTACATTTATGTTGAGTCATCACCTTATCAAACAAGCACCAGTCCTGAGAGCACTATTGTCATCCTCATGCATTGTGTATAGTTCATGTTGAATGCATCATGACTGGATCTCTTCTACCATGAATTACAATGTTTAGTCACTGCTTGAACTTTGGAGGTGCTCCGCAGTTATGTTTTGTGGTCTCAGAAAGGGCTAGCGAGATACCATTATTATCATATTATATCATGATGGTTTTGACAAAGCGTTGGCATTTGACATATCTTATTATTGCTCGCTAGTCGATTATGCCATTGATGTGAGTGAATATAATTTCTAAGAGTTGTTGTTTGCATGGTCAGTCATGATCTTTGCTGAAAACCTGGGTGCTATTTAAGCATATATATGGACACAAGAACAAAAGAGTTCGTAAAAGTTTTTCTTTATCACTTTCAGTTTGTCAACTAAATTGCTTGCGGACAAGCAATGGGTTAAGCTTGGGGGAGTGGATACGTCTCCATCATATCTACTTTTCCTAACGCTTTTGCTCTTGTTTTGGACTCTAATTTGCATGATTTGAATGAAACTAACCTGGTCTGGCACTGTTTTCAGCAGAACTACCATGGTGTTGTTTTTTGTGCAGAAATAAAAGATCTCGAAATTGGACGAACCTTTTTGGAGAATTATTTTGGAATAAAAAATACTGGAACCAAGACCCACTAGAGGGGGCCCCAGCTGCCCACTAGGCACCAGGGCGTGCCACCCCCCTCTGGCACGCCATGGTGGGTAGTGGGGCCCACAAGGATCCGCTGACCCTAATTCCAACTCTATAAATTCCTATTTTTGGAGAAAAAATAGGATGGGAAGTTTCATCATGTTTTACGATACAGAGCCGCCGCCACCCCCTGTTCTTCATCGGGAGGCCAGATCTGGAGCCCGTTCGGAGCTCCAGAGAGAGGGATCTTCTGTCTTCCTCATCATCAACCATCCTCTATCACCAATTTCATGATGCTCATAGCCAGTGAGTAATTCCTTCGTATGCTCGCTGGCCGGTGGTGGGTTGGATGAGATTCATCATGTAATCAAGTTAGTTTTGTTAGGGCTTGATCCCCAGTATCCACTATGTTCTGAGATTGATGTTGCTATGACTTTGCTATGCTTAATGCTTGTCACTAGGGCCCGAGTGCCATGATTTTAGATCTGATCCGTTTATGTTATCACCATTATATCTATGTCCGTGATCCGATCTTGCAAGGTATATGCACCTATTATGTGTTATGATCCGCATACCCCAAGGTGACAATAATTGGGATTCTTTCAGGTGTACCATATTTTGAGGAGTTCATGTATTCACTAAGTGCTAATGCTTTGTTCTGGTTCTCTATTAAAAGGAGGCCTTGATATCCCTTAGTTTCCTTATGGACCCCGCTGCCATGAGAGGGGAGGACAAAAGATGTCATGCAAGTTCTTTTTCATAAGCACGTATGACTATTTACGGAATACATGCCTACATTATATTGACGAACTAGAGCTAGTTCTATGTCGCCCTAGGTTATGACTGTTATATGATGAATATCATTCAACAAAATCACCAATCCAATGCCTACGAGCTTTTCACATATTGTTCTTGCTAGGTTACCATTGTTGTTACTACTGTTAAAAACTGCTACAAAATTACTGCTACGGCTGTTACTATTACTATTGTTGCTACTACTATTGATATCGCTATCAAACTATCATACTACTATTCTACTGATCACTTTGATGCAGATATTTAGTCTCTAGGTGTGGTTGAATTGACAACTCAACTGCTAATACTTGCAAATATTCTTTGGCTCCCCTTGTGTCGAATCAATAAATTTGGGTTGAATACTCTACCCTCGAAAATTGTTGTGATCCCCTATACTTGTGGTTATCATGGGGCGACGGGCGCTCCGCTCCGGCCTCCCCGGCCACCAGTGCTACCTCTTAAGCATGCGTCGGTTTTCCCTTGAAGAGCAAAGGGTGATGTAGCAAAGTAGTGTAAGTATTTCCCTCAATTTTTGAGAACCAAGGTATCAATCCAGTAGGAGACTACACGCAAGTCGCCTAGTACCTGCACAAACAAACAAGAACCTCGCAACCAACGCGATAAAGGGGTTGTCAATCCCTTCATGGTCACGTACAAAAGTGAGATCTAATAAAGATAATAAGATAAATATTTTTGGTATTTTTGTGTAGATTGGAAAGTAAAGATTGCAAAATAAACGGCAACAGAAATAGCTAGTTGTTGGGAGAATAAAATAATGGAGAATACACCCGGGGGCCATAGGTTTCACTAGTGGCTTCTCTCAAGATAGCATAATCTACGGTGGGTGAACAAATTACTGTCGAGCAATTGATAGAAAAGTGAATAATTATGAGAATATCTAGACATGATCATGTATATAGGCATCACGTCCGTGACAAGTAGACCGAAACGATTCTGCATCTACTACAATTACTCCACACATCGACCGCTATCCAGCATGCATCTAGAGTATTAAGTTCATAAGAACAGAGTAACGCATTAGGCAATGCGACATGATGTAGAGGGATAAACTCAAGCAATATGATATAAACCCCATCTTTTTATCCTCGATGGCAACAATACAATATGTGCCTTGTTGCCCATGCTGTCACTGGAAAAGGACAGCACAAGATTGAACCCAAAGCTAAGCACTTCTCCCATTGCAAGAAAGATCAATCTAGTAGGCCAAACCAAACTAATAATTCAAAGAGACTTGGAAAGATATTTAAATCATGCATATAAGAATTCAGAGAAGAATCAAATATTGTTCATAGATAAACTTGATCATAAACCCACAATTCATCGGATCTCGACAAACACACCGCAAAAAGAATTACATCGAATAGATCTCCAAGAGAATCAAGGAGAACTTTGTATTGAGATCCAAAGAGAGAGAAGAAGCCATCTAGCTAATAACTATTGACCCGAAGGTTTGTGGTAAACTACTCACACATCATCGGAGAGGCTATGGTGTTGATGTAGAAGCCCTCCGTGATCGATTCCCCCTCTGGCGGAGCGCTGGAAAAGGCCCCAAGATGGAATCTCACGGGTACAGAAGGTTGCGGCGGTGGAAATAGGGTTTCGTGGTGCTCCTGGATGTTTTCAGGGTATATGGGCACATATAGGAGGAAGAAGTAGGTCGGTGGAGCTGCGAGGGCCCACGAGGGTGGGGGCGCGCCCACCCCCCTGGGGTGCGCCCTCCTGCCTCGTGGCCTCCTCGCTTCTTTCTTGACGTCCACTCCAACTCTCCTGGATTGCATTTGTTCCAAAAACGATCCTCGCGAAGGTTTCATTCCATTTGATATTCCTTTTCTACGAAACACTGAAATAGGCAAAAAACAGCAATTTGCCCTGGGCCTTCAGTTAATAGGTTAGTCCCAAAAATAATATAAAAGTGCATAATAAAGCCCATTAAACATCCAAAACGGATAATATAATAGCATGGAACAATCAAAAATTGTAGATACATTGGAGACGTATCAAGCATCCCCAAGCTTAATTCCTGCTCGTCCTCGAGTAGGTAAATGATAAAAAATGGAATTTTTGATGTGGAATGCTTCCTAACATAATTTTCAAAGTAATTCTCTTTATTGTGGCAAGAATATTCAGATCCATAAGATCCAAGAAAAAAGTTTAATATTGACATAAAAACAATAATACATCAAGCATACTAACAAAGCAATCGTGTATTCTCAAAATAACATGGCCAAAGAAAGCTATCCCTACAAAATCATATAGTCTGGCTATGCTCTATCTTCACCACACAAAATATTTAAATCATGGACAACCCCGATGACAAGCCAAGCAATCGTTTCATAATTTTGATGTTCTCAAACTTTTTCAATCTTCACGCAATATATGAGCGTGAGCCATGGATATAGCACTATAGGTGGAATAGAATGGTGGTTGTGGAGAAGACAAAAATGAGAAGATAGTCTCACATCAACTAGTCGTATCAACGGGCTATGGAGATGCCCATCAATAGATATCAATGTGGGTGAGTAGGGATTTCCATGCAACGGATGCACTAGAGCTATAAGTGTATGGAAGCTCAACAAAAGAAACTAAGTGGGTGTGCATCCAACTTGCTTGCTCACGAAGACCTAGGGCATTTTGAGGAAGCCCATCATTGAATATACAAGCCAAGTTCTATAATGTAAAATTCCCACTAGTATATGAAAGTGAAACATAGGAGACTCTCTATCATGAAGATCATGGTGCTAATTTGAAGCACAAGTGTGGTAAAAGGATAGTAGCATTGCCCCTTCTCTCTTTTTCTCTCGTTTTTTTATTTGGGCATTTTCTCTCTATTTTTTATGGCCTCTTTTTATTTTATTTTATTTTTTTATTTTTCATCCGGAGTCTCATCCCGACTTGTGGGGGAATCATAGTCTCCATCATCCTTTCCTCACATGGGACAATGCTCTAATAATGATGATCATCACACTTTTATTTACTTACAACTCAAGAATTACAACTCGATACTAGAACAAAAATATGACTCTATGTGAATGCCTCTGGTGGTGTACCAGGATATGCGATGAATCAAGAGTGACATGTATGAAATAATTATGAACGGTGGCTTTGCCACAAATACGATGTCAACTACATGATCATGCAAAGCAATATGACAATAATGAAGCGTGTCATAATAAACGGAACGGTGGAAAGTTGCATGGAAATATATCTCGAAATGGCTATGGAAATGCCATAATAGGTAGGTATGGTGGCTGGTTTGAGGAAAATATATGGTGGGTTTATGGTATCGGCGAAAGTTGCGCGGTACTATAGAGGCTAGCAATGGTGGAAGGGTGAGAGTGCGTATAATCCATGGACTCAACATTAGTCATAAATAACTCACATACTTATTGCAAAAATCTATTAGTTATCGAAACAAAGTACTACCCGCATGCCCCTAGGGGGATAGATTGGTAGGAAAAGACCATCGCTCGTCCCCGACCGCCACTCATAAGGAAGACAATCGATAAATAAATCATGCTCCAACTTCATCACATAACGGTTCACCATACGTGCATGCTACGGGAATCACAAACGTTAACACAAGTATCTCTCAAATTCACAACTAATCAACTAGCATGACTCTAATATTACCATCCTCATATCTCAAAACAATCATAAATAATCAAACTTCTCATAGTACTCAATGCACTTTTTATGAAAGTTTTTGTTATACCCATCTTGGATGCCTATCATATTAGGACTAATTTTATAGCCAAAGCAAATTACCATGTTGTTCTAAAAGACTCTCAAAATAATATAAGTGAAGCATGAAATATCAATAATTTCTATAAAATAAAACCACCACCATGCTCTTAAAAAAATATAAGTGAAGCACTAGAGCAAAATTATCTAGCTCAAAAGATATAAGTGAAGCACATAGAGTATTCTAATAAATTCCGATTCATGTGTATCTCTCCAAAAGGTGTGTATAGCAAGGATGATTGTGGTAAACAAAAAAGCAAAGACTCAAATCATACAAGATGCTCCAAGCAAAACACATATCATGTGGTGAATAAAAATATAGCCTCAAGTAAAGTTACCGATGGACGAAGACGAAAGAGGGGATTCCTTTCGGGGCATCCCCAAGTTTAGGCTTTTGTTTGTCCTTGAATTTTACCTTGGGGTGCCTTAGGCATCCCCAAGCTTAGGTCTTGCCACTCCTTATTCCAAAATCCATCAAATCTTTACCCAAAACTTGAAAACTTCACAACACAAAACTCAACAGAAAATCTCATGAGCTCCGTTAGTATAATATAACAAATCACCACCTAAGGTATTGTAATGAAATCATTCTTTATTTGTATTGTTGTTAAACCTACTGTATTCCAACTTCTCTATGGTTCATACCCCCCGATACTAGCCATAGATTCATCAAAATAAGCAAACAACACACGAAAAACAGAATTTGTCAAAAACAGAACAGTCTGTAGCAATCTGTAGATTTTGAATACTTATGTAACCCCAGAAATTCTGAAATAAACTTGTGGACGTGAGGAATTTGTATATTAATCATCTGCAAAAAGAATCAACCCAATCGCACTATCCAGTAAAAAATGGCAGCTAATTTCATGAGCGCTAAAGTTTCTGTTTTTTACAGCAAGATCGCAAAGACTTCCCCCAAGTCTTCCCAAAGGTTCTACTTGGCACAAACACTAATTAAAAACATAAAACCACATCTAAACAGAAGCTAGATGAATTATTTATTACTAAGCAGAAACAAAAATCAAGAAACAAAAATAAAATTGGGTTGCCTCCCAACAAGCGCATCGTTTAACGCCCCTAGCTAGGCATAAAAGCAAGAATAGATCTAGGTATTGTCATCTTTGGTTGGTATTTCTTCAATGGAACACTTATAGCCCTTAGGAGTTTCCTTATTTTTATTAATGATCAAACTCCTAGAAAAGAAATCAAGAAATTCATCTGTAGAAAAAGGTTCCTTAGTGATAGCGAAAAAGTTGCTGTGAACACTTATTGATTTGAGATCCGCATTTTCCTTACTAGAAGATTCACCTTTATTTTTAGGCACATATATAAACTTATTTTAGTAGTAGGAGGATTTGGGGTATTTTTCACGGAAGAAAAGGCAGGCCCTAAGTTTGTAATAATATCCTCAAATTTATAAATTCTTGTGGAATCTTGATTTATCTTTTCGTTAACTATGGGTTCTTTAAAAAAATTAAGAGCAACTCCTACTTAGATCCGTATTGGGTAATTTGGTTGTGGATCTTTTTATCCAAATTTTAAATCAACTCTACAGTGGCAACTTTATTTTCAATAATTTCAAGCCTTTGCATCACATGTTCCAAGGTTAAAATAGTTCCATTAACCAAAAGAGGTGGTGGGCCAAACAAATCTAGCATAGCATTATAAGAATCAAAAGTATGGCTACCCAAGAAATTACCTCCGGTAATGGTATCAAGAATATATCTGTTCCAAGGAGTGATGCCTACATAAAAATTGCGAAGAAGAATGGAAGTAGATTGCTTCTTACTAGATCTATTCTGAGCATTGCAAATTCTATGCCAAGCATTTTTTAGATTTTCTCCCTCCCTTTGTTTAAAATTAAGAACTTCATGATCGGGAGTTCTAACAATGATAGAAGTACTAGCCATGACGACGAAACAAATGATCTAACACACGGACACATAAGAAGCAAGCGAAAAGAGACGGACGGAAAAGAGGCGAACAGAAAAGAGGGCGAATAAAACGGCAAGGGTGAAGTGGGGGAGACGAAAATGAGAGGCAAATGGCAAATAATGTAATGTTAGGGATAAAAGTTTGTGATGGGTACTTGGTATGTCTTGACTTGTGCGTAAATATCCCCGCAACGGCGCCAGAAATCGCACATTGGCGGGAGATCGAATCTTGACTTGACTTGGTGTAAGCCTCCCCGACAACGGCACCAGAAATCCTTCTTGCTACCTCTTGAGCATGCATTGGTTTTCCCTTGAAGAGGAAAGGGTGATGCAACAAAGTAGCGTAAGTATTTCCCTCGGTTTTTGACAACCAAGGTATCAATCCAGTAGGAGACTACACGCAAGTCGCCTAGTACCTGCACAAACAAACAAGAACCTCGCAACCAACGCGATAAAGGGGTTGTCAATCCCTTCACGATCACTTAAAAAAGTGAGATCTGATAAAGATAATAAGATAAATATTTTTGGTATTCTTGTGTAGATTGGAAATTAAATATTGCAAAATAAATGGCAACAGAACTAGCTAGTTGTTGCGAGAATAAAATAATGGAGAATAGACCCGGGGGCCATAGGTTTCACTAGTGGCTTCTCTCAAGACAGCATAATCTACGGTGGGTGAACAAATTACTGTCGAGCAAATGATAGAAAAGTGAATAATTATGAGAATATCTAGGCATGATCATGTATATAGGCATCACGTCCGTGACAAGTAGACCGGAATGATTCTGCATCTACTACTATTACTCCACACATCGACCGCTATCCAGCATGCATCTAGAGTATTAAGTTCATAAGAACAGAGTAACGCATTAGGAAAGATGACATGATGTAAAGGGATAAACTCAAGCAATATGATATAAACCCCATCTTTTTATCCTCGATGGCAACAATACAATATGTGCCTTGCTGCCCCTACTGTCACTAGGAAAGGATACCGTAAGATTGAACCCAAAGCTAAGAACTTCTCCCATTGCAAGAAAGATCAATCTAGTAGGCCAAACCAAACTAATAATTCGAAGAGACTTGCAAAGATATTTAAATCATGCATATAAGAATTCAGAGAAGAATCAAATATTGTTCATAGATAAACTTGATCATAAACCCACAATTCATCGGATCTCGACAAACACACCGCAAAAAGAATTACATCGAATAGATCTCCAAGAGAATCAAGGAGAACTTTGTATTGAGATCCAAAGAGAGAGAAGAAGCCATCTAGCTAATAACTATTGACCCGAAGGTTTGTGGTAAACTACTCACACATCATCGGAGAGGCTATGGTGTTGATGTAGAAGCCCTCCGTGATCGATTCCCCCTCTGGCGGAGCGCTGGAAAAGGCCCCAAGATGGAATCTCACGGGTACAGAAGGTTGCGGCGGTGGAAATAGGGTTTCGTGGTGCTCCTGGATGTTTTCAGGGTATATGGGCACATATAGGAGGAAGAAGTAGGTCGGTGGAGCTGCGAGGGCCCACGAGGGTGGGGGCGCGCCCACCCCCCTGGGGTGCGCCCTCCTGCCTCGTGGCCTCCTCGCTTCTTTCTTGACGTCCACTCCAAGTCTCCTGGATTGCGTTTGTTCCAAAAACGAACCTCGTGAAGGGTTCATTCCGTTTGGATTCCGTTTGATATTCCTTTTCTGTGAAACACTGAAATAACAAAAAATAGCAATTTGCTCTGGGCCTTCGGTTAATAGGTTAGTCCCAAAAATAATATAAAATTGCATACTAAAGCCCATAAAAAATCCAAAACGGATAATATAATAGCATGTAACAATCAAAAATTATAGATACATTGGAGACGTATCAACGAGCGCCGCGTCGAACACGACCTCGCCCTGCGGCCCCGCCCCGCGCACTGGAGTCCGCCTCTATAGCCACAGAGGGAGTGTCGTCGAGGAGAAGCTCTCGCTGCAGCAATGGAAGCACGAACCCGGCCTCTTCCTCTCGCCATGATGGTGGCAGTTGTAGAAAGAACAGAGGAGGGAGAGATGGATGAGCATCGCCTCCCACGCCCTGATACATCTCCAACGTATCTGTAATTTTTGCTTGTTCGATGTTGTTATATTATCATTCTTGGATGTTTTACAATCATTTTATAGCAATTTTATATCATTTCTTGGACTAATCTATTACATAGTGCCCAGTGCCAGTTGCTGTTTTTTGCTTATTTTTTACTTCGCGGAAAATCAATACCAAACGGAGTCCAAACGCAGCGAAACTTTTTGGAGAATTTTTCTGGACCAGAAGGAACAACTTGGGCAAAGGAAGTACCAGAGGGGTGCCCCGAGGGGGGCACCTCGGTGGCCTCCTGCACCTCCTCTTCGCCCTATAAATACCCAAATATTCCAAAAACCCTAGGGAAGTCGATGAAATACAACTCCAGCCGCCGCAAGTTCCAGAACCATGAGATCCAATCTAAACACCATCACGGAGGGGTTCATCGTCCTCATTGGTGCCTCTCCGATGATACGTGAGTAGTTCATTGTAGATCTACGGGTCCATAGGCAGTAGCTAGATGGCTTCCTCTCTCTCTCTCTCTCTTGATTATCAATACAACGGTCTCTTGGAGATCTATTTGATGTAACTCATTTTTACGGTGTGTTTGTTGGGATCCAATGAACTTTGAGTTTATGATCAGATCTATATATCCATGAAAGTTATTTGAGTCTTATTTTGATCTCTTATATGCATGATTATTTATAGCCTCATACTTCTTCTTCGAATCTTGCATTGGAAAGAGGTGCTTTGTGATGGGTTTGATCATGTGGTGTTCTTTCCCAGTGACAGAAGGGGCATCAAGACACGTATGTATCATTGCTATTAAGGATAACAAGATGGGGGCTATTCCTACGTGAATAGATCTCGTCTACATCATGTCATTGTTCTTATTGCATTACTCCATTTCTCCATGAACTTAATACACTAGATGCATGCTGGATAGCGGTAGATGTGTGGAGTAATAGTAGTAGATGCAGGCAGGAGTCGGTCTACTAATCTTGGACGTGATGCCTATATATTGATCATTGCCTAGATATCGTCATAATTATTTGAGGTTTTATCAATTTCCCAACAGTAATTTGTTTACCCACCGTGTGCTATTTTCTTGAGAGAAGCCACTAGTGAAATCTACGGCCCCCGGGTCTCTTCTTTATCATATTTGCTTTCCGGTCTATTATTTGCCACTTTTATTTTCAGATCTATTATTTCAAAAACCCAAAAATACATTGCTACAATTTTTTTATTATTTTTTTATTTCGCATTTTATCAAGATCTATTTATCCAATCTATCACAATTTTATCGCGTCAACTTCACAATCTCTGGCGCCGTTACTCAAAGAAGGGATTGACAACCCCTTATATGCATCGGGTTGCAAGTATTTGTTGTTTGTGTGCAGGTACCATTTACATAGTGTTTCTTGGATCTCCTTCTAGATTGATACCTTGGTTTCATAACTGAGGGAAATACCTACCATAGTTGTGATGCATCATCCCTTCATCTTTGGGGAAATACTGACGTAGATCAAGCGACATCAAAAGGAATTTCTGGCCCCGTTGTCGGGCATACATCATCAACATCTGGGCATACATCATCAACATCTATCAGGTTCCTAATCACAAATCTCATCTCCTTGCAATTTACATTATTTGCCATTTGCTTCTCATTTTCATCTCCCTCACTTCACAAAAAATTTCCATTTTATTCGCCCTCTTTTTTGCGTTCCTCGTTTGCTCGTCAGATCTATTTTTGTGTGAAATCTTGTTTGTGTAGTTGCGATGTCTCAAGAAAATACCAAATTGTGTGATTTTTCCAATACCAATAACAATGATTTTATTAGCACTCTGATTGCTCCTCCCGCCACTAGTGCGGAGTCTTGTGATATTAATGTCACTTTGTTGAATCTTGTCATGAAAGATCAATTTTTCGGCACTCCTAACGAGGATGCCGCATCCCATCTTAACACATGCGTATGTAGAATTATGCGATATGCAAAAGAAAAAAGATGTGGAAATGATATTGTGAAGTTTAAATTATTTCCTTTTTCTTGCGAGATCGTGCAAAAATTTGGTTTTCTTCGTTGTCTCGCAATAGTATTGATTATTGGGATAAGTGCAAAGATGCTTTATTACTAAGTACTCTCCGCCCGTGAAAATTATTTCCATTAGAACTCATATCATGAATTTTAAGCAAATTGAACATGAACATGTTGCGCAATCTTGGGAAAGAATGGAATTGATGCAAAGAAATTGGCCTACTCATGGTATAATCATTGGATGATTATACAAAAAATTTATGCGGGATTGAATTTTTCTTGTAGAACTCTTTTAGATTCTGTCGCGGGTGGTACTTTTATGGAAATTACTTTGGGTGAAGCTACTAAATTGCTAGATAATATTATGAAAAATTATTCACAGTGGCATACCGAAAGAGCACCTACTAGTAAAAAAGTTAATTCGATTGAAGAAATTTCTAATTTGAGTGAAAAGGTTGATGCTCTTATGAAATTGGTTGCTGATAAAAATGCTCCTATTGATCTTAATGATGTGCCTTCGTCTACTTTTATTGGGCAAAATAGTGATGTCATAGATATGAATTTTATCTCGTGAAACAACTTTAATAACAATGCTTATAGAGGTAATTTTAATCCTAAGCCTTTCCCGGGAAATTTCCACTAATAATTATGGTAATCCTTCTTATAATAATAAAAATAGGAACACCTTTGATCTTGAGAATAATATTGAAGAATTTATTAATGCTCAAAAAGCTTTCAGTACCACGATAGAAGAAAAGTTGAATAAGATTGATGATATGTCTAGAAGCATTGATAGAATTTCCCATGATGTAGAAAATCTCAAGTTGAAATTTTTTGTGCCCAAGGTTGAAGAATCAATTAAAGCTTTATATGTTTCTATAGATGAAAGTAAGAAAAGAACCGCTATGCTTAGAGCTAAAAGAGAATTTTTAGAAATAGCGTTCACTACCGATTGCTTTAATAAAAATGATGAAGATCTTAAAATGATTTGTGTTTCTTCTATTTATTCTTTGTTTAGTAAAATTAAAATTGAGGATAAAGGGACTGAAGAAGAGTCAACTTTGGCTAGATGGTGTCCCGACAATTCAGAGGGTGAGAATCTTGATGAAAAAAATGATAAAAGTGGGTTTGGAGAGGTCAAAACCTTAACTAGTGATGTGCCCACCCTTTTGGGTTACAAACACTTTAATTATGGTAATTGCTCCTTGGTTGATTGTATTTCTTTGTTGCAATCCATGATAAATTCGCCCCATGCCTATGAACACAATAAAGCTTTTACTAAACATATCGTAGATGCCATGATGAAAGCTTTAGAAGAAAAGTTGGAATTAGATATTTCAATTCCTAGGAAATTACATGATGAATGGGAACCTACTATCAAAGTCAAGATTAAAAATTATGAGTGTTTTGCTTTATGTGATTTGAATGCTAGTGTTTCCACAATTTCGAAATCTTTACGTGGTGTGCTTGGTCTTACCGATATTGAAGAATGTTCTTTTAATTTGCACTTGGCAGATTCTACTATTAAAAAGCCTATGGGAAAAATTGATGATTTCTTATTCTTGCAAATAGGAATTATGTACCCATAGATTTTATTGTTCTTGATACTGATTGCAATCTGTCTTGTCCAATTATACTTAGTAGATCGTTTTTACGCACTATAGGTGTCGTGATTGATATGAAAGAAGGCAATATTAAATTTCAATTTCCACTAAGGAAGGGTATGGAGCACTTCCCTAGAACAAGAATTAGGCCACCATATGAATCAATCATGAGGGCATGTTATGGATCTAGAACCAAAGATGATAATACTTGAATATATGCATTATGCCTAGCTAGGGGCATAAAACGATAGCGCTTGTTGGGAGGCAACCCAATGAATAAATTTTATTTGCCTTTTTATTTATGTTCTTGAGTGTTCGCACAATTATGCTAATGTTATGATTGTGTTTTTATGTTTTAATTAGTTTTTATGCCAAGTAAAGCCTTTGGATTATGTTTGGTGATAGTTGATTTGATCTTGTTGAAAAACAAAAACTTTTACGTCCAGTAAAATAATTTTACTAAATCACAGAACTGGCAAAAAATTCTGAAGTTTTTACACAAGATTGATAAATAAATTGCCTACGTTTTCCTAATTTTTTAGAATTTTTGGAGTTACAGAAGTATACGGAGTTTTCATATTGCTATAGACTATTCTGTTTTTGATAGATTTTTTTTTCTTTGCGTTGTGTGCTTATTTTGATGAATCTATGGTTTGTATCGGGGGGTATAAGCCATGGTAAAGTTGGAATACAATAGATATAATGCAAAAATAAAATATGAATGGGTTTGCAACAATACTTAGAGTGGTGATTTGCTTTCTTATACTAACGGATCTCACGAAGGTTTTGTTGAGTTTTGTGTGATTGAAGTTTTCAAGTTTTGGGTGAGATCACGATGGATGAAGGAATAAGGAGCAAGAAGATCTTAAGCTTGGGGATGCCCCATGGCACCCCAAGTTATTGTCCAAAGAAGAAATAAGCAACTAAGCTTGGGGATGCCCCGGAAGGCATCCCCTCTTTCTTCTAACGACCATTGGTATTTTACTTGGAGCTATATTTTTATTCGTCACTTTTCATGAGTTTTGCTTGGAGCGTCTTGTATGATATGACTCTTTGCTTGTTTTGCTTTTTAGTTTGTGTCATCTATCCTTGCCAAACACACTTATTCGAGAGAGTCAAAATTATGCTATGATTTGTTAGAATTGCTCTTCATGCTTCGCTTCAATCTTTTGAGCTATGGAATTGCTCTAGTGATTCACTTATATCTTTTTGAGCACGGTGTGCTTTAATATTTTTGAAGAAATTATCTCATGCTTCACTTATATTATTTTGAGAGATGAAAAATTTTATGCTCATGTTCTTCACTTAAATTTGTTTGTGCTTATCAAAAGCAATTGCAACATATGAAATTAGTCCCAAAGTGATAGATATTCAAGAGGGATATAATAAAAACTTTCATGAAGATCATTGGACAAAATAAACTTGATTCTTCATAATAGTTTTGCGATATGATGATAATAATATGTGAGTCATGTTGGTGAGTAATTATGCTTTAGTAAGAATATTGGTGTTGAGATTTGTGATTCCCTATGCAAGCACGAAAGTCAATAGTTATGCAATGAAATTACATCCTACTTGTGGTGCATTATTAGGTGTTAGTTATGCTTAATGCTCGCTTATGTGATTTTTTTGATTCTTGGTTGGATGCTTCTCAATCTATTTGATAGCCTTCACTTGTACTAAGTAGAGATACTACTTGTGCATCCAAAATCCTTAAACCCAGCTTTGCCATATGAGTCCACCATACCTACCTATATGAGGTATTCCCATGCCATTCTAAGCAAATTTGTATGTGTCATCTCTAATTTTCGAAATAAATTTCCTTTTGTGTGCTCGTACCTCAAGAAGCGGCAGGGGGTGGCCAATATTTTCCATGCTAGATGTGTTATTCTCAAGATGAGTGTTTATTCACTTGTCGTTGCATGAGAGTACGGTGGTAATAGGGATGCCCAGTCCCGAAATGAAAAAGAAATTTACTTTATATTGTCGAATAATAAATTCCTTTGTAAGTGTTGGTATGGACGGCACCCGTGGATACGGCTAGCCGTGGAATGTGAAAGAATGGTGGAAAAAGGAATAAATTTTATTTTCTGTTTGGGAACCACGTATGATATATCTAGCATGGAAAGTGTTGGGAATTATTCGGTCATTTTCGTTGACGGGAGAAGTATGCCTCTCAAAATCTTTATCTCTCAATTTAAGCTTTGAGCTCTGGCACCTCTACAAATCCTTACTTCCCTCTGTGAAGGGCCTCTCTATTTAACTTATGCAATTTTTATTTTTGTTTGAGTCTCCATCTTCTCTTATAAAGCACCAACTAAGGGGCACTATGACCGTACTTAAGCATTGGGTATAGCTAATATGCAGGTGTGTTTCATGAATGGATCAATGATTGAGCATGATGGGCTAGGGATAACTTGCTTTAGTGTTGATATTTTGAAAGACATGGTTGCTTGTTGATATGCTTGAGTATTTAAATCTTCATGTCAAAACTAGACTATTGCTCTGAATCATATAAAAGTCCAAATGTCCATGCTACAAAAGAAAATAATATGTGATGAACATGTTAGGTAGCATTCCACATCAAAAATTCTATTTTTATCATTTACCTACTCGAGGACGAGTAGGAATTAAGCTTCGGGATGCTGATACGTCTCCAACGTATCTATAAGTTTTGCTTGTTCCATGCTGTTATATTATCATTCTTGGATGTTTTACAATCATTTTATAGCAACTTTCTACCATTTTTTGGGGACTAACCTATCTATAATACCTAAATAGTTCATCCCCACTATCTTATTTCTCTTGACATGCAGGCTATCCACATCAGCAACCACTCACATGCCGCCACGTCACCTCTGATCCCAACTCATTTTCACCCTCTGTTCTCCCATTAGTCCACGTCATCCTCTTTTGCTCTACTATCGTGCGCTTTAAATTTGTCGATGCCTGTCCTTCCACTCAATTTGTTACCGATGAGTTGCACATCGTCTCTTCAATTCTCTCTTCATCTCCTGCAAGTCCACCCACACAAATAGATCAAAAGTCATTGATGATTGTTTCCATCTCCCTCTCCATCTTACGTGAATCAATATGTCTCCACTGACTTTGCCTAAATGTCTTGAAATCAAAACAGTTCCCTTTACATCCCCACCTCGATGTACTTATATACTACTATGACGCCGATGACTTCTATAGTCTGCTTCAAACCCAGCGTCTCCCCAACAGCGTCCGTAGAGCGAGATGTTGCGGCGTCCTGGGGAATCAGGCAGCGGAGACGGTTCCCTCACATCACAGAAAACTTGGAGCGTGCCCTTCCTCCCTCCCCTATTGAGACTTGCGGCGGCTACGGAGCGTGGGCACACATTAGCAGCAGATGGAGGGCAGCAGCACCAGATCCATCGGGCTCGTCGGGGGATCGAGCCATGGCTATCCATTCCGTCCACACGTCGATCCATCTATCGAAATCGATTCATATTATTTTCCTTGAAGATCGTTGTCAATGGAGTCTTGGGCCGTTAGTCCCGGTGAGACGATGCTGTCGTACGCGTACACGCCGCTGGCCCCGTTTGATGATGTGGAGGAGTGCCGGAGTGGGGTTGGGGTGCGTGATGTGCATGCATCTCCGTGCTGGCCGCGTTGGCCGTGGTGGTGTTGGTGGTGGCCAACGCACTGGCTGGGTCCAGCAGGGTGGAGAGGGCGGTGGACGATGATGTGGTGGTGGACATGCCACCGCTGGCGGAGATGGCACAGAGCCGGGGCAGGGAAGCCAGCGTGTGACAGAGGACCTCCGGGGAGGCAGACGAGATGGGGTTCCTCGGAGCGGACGGGTTCCCCTGGAGCAACACCATGCTCCAGTGGTAGCGCACTCGATTCCATTTCCAGCCCGAGAACTAGATGAATGTCACATGCATCGGTTCATGATCCATCCACTCCTCTGGCCATTAATTCATTTTTTATTGCAGGGGCACTATACTGATTTTTCTCCTTTGGTTATAGGTGCCCGAAGGCCACGATCAGGAGCTAGGAGATGGTGGGCTGAGATTTCTCTCTCTGTTAATTTCATCTCCCTCTGCATAAATTTATATCACTCCTCTTTGTTGTTAACTTTCTCTCCGTTAATTCTCTATGAAGAATCAACAGATTGTCAATCCCAATCTGAACAAGTGCGACGGGTTCAGTGGGCATGTTTGACTATATCCTACAGCTTCATCTAATCTATGTAATTGAGCTATTTTTGGCACTCTCCAAAGCGATTGTTAAGAACCAGTTGCATAATGACAATATGTGGCTAAATATTTTTGAGTAGTTCATAGCAATAATTTTATCTACAAGGGTGGTAACCTCACCATCTCATAGCGAAGAGGTAAATCTCAACAAATTACCCATCTTTTATCCTTTCAACCAAATACAAAGTTGGCTACCTATAACCACTTATTATCCTCAGCCAAACAGAAAAATGGCTATTCCTAACCGTGGTTTGGGATACCCACAACCACATAAATCTATTTAGAAAACAAAATGTAGCCCTAATTACACAAATATTCATATACTACCTCCGTCCCAAAATAAGTGTCTCAACCTTAGTATAACTCTGGGACGGAGGGAGTATCGATTATATCATCAGAGACACATAACAAGTTCCGCAGCAACGCGCGGGGTGTCATCTAGTTGACATAGTGCCTAGTGCCAGTAGTTGTTTTTTTCTTGTTTTTTACTTCGCAGAAAATCAATACCAAATGGAGTCCAAATGCGAGATTTTTTTGGACCAGAAGGAACAACTTGGGCCAAAGAAGTACCAGAGGGGTGCCCCGAGGGCACAACCCACCTGGGCGCGCCTGGGGGCCCAGTCGCGCCCTGGTGGGTTATGCCCACCTCGGTGGCCTCCCGCACCACCTCTTCATCCTATAAATACCCAAATATTCCAAAAACCCTAGGGGAGTCGACGAAACACAATTCCAGCCACCGCAAGTTCCAAAACCACGAGATCCAATCTAAACACCATCACGGAGGATTCATCATCCTCATTGGTGCCTCTCTGATGATGCGTGATTAGTTCATTGTAGACCTACGAGTCCGTAGGCAGTATCTAGATGGCTTCCTCTCTCTCTCTTTTGATCTCAATACAATGGTCTCTTGGAGATCTATTTGATGTAACTAGTTTTTGCGATGTGTTTGTTGGGATCCGATGAACTTTGAGTTTATTATCTGATCTATATATCCATGAAAGTTATTTGAGTCTTCTTTTGATCTCTTATATGCATGATAATTTATAGCCTCGTATTTCTTCTTTGAATCTTTGGTTTATTTAGGCCAACTAGATCGATTTTTCATGCAATGGGAAGAGGTACTTTGTTATGGGTTCGATCGTGCGGTGTTTTCTCCCAGTGACAGAAGGGGCAGCAAGACACGTACGTATCGTTGCTATTAAGGATAACAAGATGGGGGCTATTCCTACATGAATAGATCTCGTCTACATCATGTCATCGTTCTTAGTGCATTACTCCGTTTCTCCATGAACTTAATACACTAGATGCATGCTGGATAGCGATCGATGTGTGGAGTAATAGTAGTAGATGCAGGCAGGAGTCGGTCTATTAATCTTGGACGTGATGCCTATATATTGATCATTGCCTCGATATCGTCATAATTATTTGAGGTTTTATCAATTTCCCAATAGTAATTTGTTTGCCCACCGTGTGCTATTTTCTTGAGAGAAGCCACTAGTGAAATCTACGGCCCTAGGATCTCTTCTTTATCATATTCGCTTTCCGATCTATTATCTGCCACTTTTATTTTCAGATATATTATTCCAAAAACCCAAAAATACCTTGCTGCATTTTTTGTTATTTATTTTATTTCGCGTTTTATCCAGATCCATTTATCCAATCTATCACAATTTTATCGCGTCAACTTGACAATCTCTGGCGCCGTTACCCAAAGAAGGGATTGACAGCCCCTTATACGCGTCGGGTTGCAAGTATTTGTTCTTTGTGTGTAGGTACCGTTTACACAGTGTTGCTTGGTTCTCCTACTGGATTGATACCATGGTTTCATAACTGAGGGAAATACCTACCGTAGCTATGTTGCATCATCCCTTCCTCTTTGGGGAAATAGCGACGTAGCTCAAGCGACATCACGCCCCCTCCTTCTATAGGGGAAGGCGTGGGGGCTGGCTCTCTACTACCATAGAGCAACCGCCTCGCTTCACCAATTCCACGCCATGCGCTCCTGGCAAGCGCATTACTCCATCAACCACCCCACCTCGCCAATCCGGCTTCCTAGCTCCTCTGATTGAAGCGTTATTTCCACGACCACCCTTCTGCACCAATCCCACGTCTCGTGCTCAATCCGCGTTATGGGAGGTGCAGTAAAAGGCAGGAATGATGACTGAGATGGCAGTTATCCCAAGCCACGTGTGACCATGGGACTGCCCGGGCTAAACCTGGTGGCAACCCACATGCATACGCGCCCCCGGTTTCTGATGCAAGCGCTGAAATGCCGCCAAGGCGATAAGAAAACTGGAAGAAGGCTGGGGGTTGGCCCAAGTTTAGATTAATAAAGAAGCAAAGAAGGTTTCAAAAGCACGAGTATCACTTTAAGACAAATTTAACACCGCTTGTCAGTGCATTGTTTGGCCTCGCTCTGATACCAAGGTTGTCGGGGCCGGATTTCCGGGACATAAAATCCCAACAAATGACCCTTGTGTCGTCACCAGCCCCAGGATTACTATTTGCTGGTGGACACTTCCTTGATACAGAATTCCAAGCAATTACAATAGTTTGAGTACAAGACCATAAAGTTCCAATGAGTATAACAAGGATATCTAGTGGTGGATGACGGAATTGACTCGTGGATCTCCAACATTGATGGGACTCCATTTCCACAGGAACAGCTGACCCGAATAACTTCTATATCGCGTGGCTACTATCTTTGAATCCTAGGTTGCAGGGTGTGTTCGTAGTACTCCTCTCGGAATCATGATCTGGCCAAGACAATAGCCAGGGAGAAGCCAGTGAGTACGTTTGAATCTACTCGCAAACATGATGAACAAAAGATATACCGGATGCATATGCTCATGATGAATTAAATTATATGCATGAGTTGACTGAAAATCAAAGCATGGCAGGGATAAGTAAATCATGTCAGTAGTAAATCAAGGAAATGAAATGGAACATCGGGCGTTGGACCGCCCAAAGAATTCCAAGAAAAATGCCAAGCGGGTGTCTAAATGCGACGCCTCGAGAGGTCTTGAAAAGAAATGCCAAACGGGTGTCTAAAAGCGACGCCTCGAGAGGTCTTGAAAATAAATGCCATAGTCGGGTGTCTGAAGTGACACCTCATAAAGGGCTTATAAGAAAATAACAATGATGCCCGGCGGCACGTGTGACCAAGGCCCGGGGGCTCCTGTCGGTGTACTAAACATTGGTGTGTAATACCCTGACTTATGCATAGACAAGTAGCAGCTCCTCCGGCATGATAAATTCTCAACAAAGATTTCCAAATCAAAAGAAGCAGCTCTTTGAGAGATCAAGAAGCGCATCAAGAAGACCAAGACAAGCTACAAGATGAAGCACTAGAAGTGACCCCTGCCGGCAAGGCAAAGGCCCGACAAATGCTAGACCCAACAAGACTTCACCAAATGCCAGCGCTCCACCTCATCGAGCAGATAGTCACCCATCGATGAGGTGTCGAGCCTGTGGGTAGTTTGGTGGGGCTTATCGGGCACATGGCGGCTCACCGGAATGAAGATTACCTTTATCGACACCCGTCCAAATGGTGTGTCAAGCTAATAGGAGTTAGTTGGGCAAGCGGTGTTGCATCCTTATCAGGGCTTCTCCTCCTCATGACACCTAGTGATGCATTTAATGCTTTTTGTCCTAACCAACAGAGTTAGGTATGATAGCACTGTTACTATCTAATCACCATGTAGCAACCCTTTTGCCATTGTGGTAACCCCTTGAACTATAAAAGGAGGGCTAGGGCAACCTTTACAAGGGTTCAAACCCATAGCAACCTCAAGCATATGTACATGTGTAGCAGCCCTCTCCTTGTGCCTTGCCGGGGGAGAGTGCTTCGTGTACTTGTGCTCACACTCAACCAATACACCAAAGAAGTAGAGTTTTACGCTTCTCAGCGGCCCAAACCTAGGTAAAAGACCACAATGCCTCCTGTTGTTCTTTCTCTTTGCGTTTAGTGCACCCCCTCGCCGAACCACAAAGGGGTTGAGCCACCCCATAGATCATGGGTCCACGCCGACAAGCATCGTCAGTAACCTGAGGATATTTGTGTAGTGATTGCTAAGGCACAATGTGGGTGCACGTTTGTAGTTGGATCGTTAAAGTCGTCTCCACCAAATCGATAGTTATCATCTTACTGAAAGATCAGGACCCTCGCCTCTATCAAGTGGTATCAAAGCTGCTTTTGGATCCCCACTTTTATCAATACTTCACATATATTCGCAATATTCAAATTGGATTACCATATTCTTGCTTGATTTTCGATTGCATGCAGGAATAGACATTCGTGGTCAGGCTGATCGTGTGAAGGCATCATTAGTAACCTCAGGAGATTGGTTTAGCGATTGCTAAGGTGCAACGTTGTTGCACGTTCGTAGCTGGATCGTCAAAGTTGACTCCACCAAATCGATAGTTAACATCTCATCAAAAGATCGGGCCCCTCGCCTGTAACGCCCCGAGACCGACGCGCCAGGTGTCTTCCAGTTATTCACTGGCGTTGCCATGTCATTTGCTTGCATGTTGCATTTCATCATGTCATCATGTGCATTGCATCATCATGTTTTCAAAACCTGCATCTGTTCGGGTTCCCCCAATGCCATCCATTGTCCGTTCTGAGCCCAGACACACTTGCACGCGCCCGCGGCATGTCCGAAATATTATTTTATAAGTGGCCGGAAAATGTTCTCGGAATGGGTTGAAAGTTGGCATGCGGTGTTGTTTTGTTGTTAGTAGGCCGCCTGCCAAGTTTCATCGCATTTGGAGTTCGTTTGACGCCCCAACGTTTAACTATAGCGGCAATATAGTCGGTCTATCGTCGGACGTTTTCGGTCTCCGGAAACAGACGCCGGTCCTCCCTCTATTCTCTTCTCTCGGCTCGAGACCGTCTACATAGTTCACGACCTACCGCCAGGTCCAACCTAACCTCTCTCGTCAGCCCGCGGCTCTCCTCGCGCGCGCGTCCGAAAAATTGTTCCGGACCCGACCCGAGCAGTCGTCACCGTCGTGTCCGGATCATCCCCAAACATCTAGAAAACGTCTCTATTTTCTCATTTGGACTTCCCAACCTATATTTTTCTTAGCCGTCCATTTACGATCGTAGGGACGTGATTGCCTCTACCCTAATCCCTTTGCAATATAAATAGTGGGCAACCCTAAAACCTAGGGATCTGTCCCATCCATCCCGTGTCCGCCGCCGCCACCCACTCGAAATCTCTCGAGATCCATCCCCAATTCCTTGTCCCATCAATCCATCCAGCCGGAGCACTCCACTCCTCCCCTTGATCCCTCTAAGTTGCTGCTAGAGGCCCTGCCTCGTGCGCCCACGCAAGGAGACGAGCGCTCTCCTTCCCGAGCAGGCGAGCACGCCCGTCGCTGACCCAAGCTCCACTTCGCGCCATCCCTTTTCTCTGTCCTGAGCAGAGCTCCGCCTCCGCTCGATCTGCTGCCTCACCGCCGCGCCGGTGAGCGAGACGCTGGAGGACCACAGGTCGCCGTCCCTCTGTCCATCCTTCCCCTCTTGTCTTCCTCTCCTGCATACTCCTCCTTCTCTCTCAGTCCTCTGCCTCTCTTTGTACAGGACGAACAGGAGCTCCCATGGTGCCGCCGCCGTCTTGGCTACCTTCACCAGAGAGCACCCCGCCACCGCTGTCTCTGCTTCGCTGGAATCCGCGGGGTCTTCTTTCGCTTCGCACCGCGCCAGGTCATCGCTCGCATTGACCTTCTCCTGCCTTGCTCGCCCGCCAACCCCGAGCGCTCAAGCCCCGCCCCGCGTAATCTTCTGCATCGCCAGGATCCGGTTGTTTTTTCCGATTCTTCAGAAACGATAGAACCAGGAGCTCGCTCGTCCCTCGTTGACCGCGCCCCCGCACCTGGGTCGCGTGCCATGAGCGGGCCCTCCAGCCGCATCAGGTAGGCTCGGCCTGCCTCCATCTACCGGGCCAGGCCCGCTGGGTGAGCTGCCTTCCCCAACGCTTGTTCCTGATGGACCAACCAGATCCAGCCAGTAGTTATATTTTTTCTGCTGCTCCGAATTTGCTTTTATTCCAGTAAAACAGTTTTGCAGAAAACCCCCCAAGCATCATGCATTTTATAACTCTCCAACCGTGCATCAGTTTAAAACAAACTTAATATGAAACTTGCTTAGATTTTCATCTAGTTTAATAATATGCAACTTTCATCTATGTTTAAAATGTTTAAAATGCTGTTTGTTTAAATTTGCTTAAATAACTTGCTAAAATGATTTATTTCATAACTAAATAACCGTAACTCGGAATTTAATAAACTTTATATGTAAATGGGGTAGAAAAATGTCTAGTTTAACATGGTGACATTTCTTTGCATGTTTAACAGCTATAAAATATGGTTTAGGGCAGAACAGTACCATAACCAAAATATGCACATGAGGAGTTTCCCGACTTGTTGTTTGTCGTTCCGGCCTCATTTAAACTTGCCTAGATAGGTAGTTTTCATTTGCTTCACCCTCTTGCCATGTTTAACAACATTTAATATTGTTGGGTACATAAATGAGATCGAACTAAATAACTTGAACGTGGTGTTTCGTCAATATGCAACGGAGTTGCATATTGAGCTCCACTTAATTTGTAGGATTGCTTGTGCACTTTGCCATGCCATGCCCTCTTTAAATCGGACATGCATCATACTTGTTTGCGCATCATGCCATGTCTATGTGGTGGTTGTTTACTATGTTGTTTGCTCTTTTCTGATGTTGCTTCTTCGGGTTGGTTCCGATAACGTCGCGTTTGTGAGGATCCGTTCGACTACGTCCGTTTGACTTCTTCATGGACTCGTTCTTCTTCCTTGCGAGATCTCAGGCAAGATGACCATACCCTCGAAATCACTTCTATCTTTGCTTGCTAGTTTCTCGCTCTTTTGCTATGCCTATGCTGCGATACCTACCACTTGCTTATCATGCCTCCCATATTGTTGAACCAAGCCTCTAACCCACCTTGTCCTAGCAAACCGTTGTTTGGCTATGTTACCACTTTGCTCAGCCCCTCTTATACGTTGTTAGTTGCAGGTGAAGATTGAAGTTTGTTCCTTATTGGAACATGGAGATGTTGTTCCTTGTTGGAACATGTTTACTTGTTGGGATATCACAATATATCTTATTTAATTAATGCGTCTATATACTTGGTAAAGGGTGGAAGGCTCGGCCTTATGCCTAGTGTTTTGTTCCACTCTTGCCGCCCTAGTTTCCGTCATATCGGTGTTATGTTCCCGGATTTTGCGTTCCTTACGCGGTTGGGTTATAATGGGAACCCCTTGACAGTTCGCCTTGAATAAAACTCCTCCAGCAATGCCCAACATTGGTTTTACCATTCGTCACCTAGCCTTTTCTTTCCCTTGGGTTCTGCAGACTCAAGGGTCATCTTTATTTTAACCCCCCCGGGCCAGTGCTTCTCTAAGTGTTGGTCCAACTGAGCGATGTCCGAAGCTACCAGTGGCAACTCTGGGATGGCCCACCCGACGTCTTGCTCATCCGGTGTGCCCTGAGAACGAGATATGTGCAGCTCCTATCGGGATTTGTCGGCACATCTGGGTGGCTTTGTTGGTCTTATTTTACCATTATCGAAATGTCTTGTAACCGGGATTCCGAGTCTGGTCGGGTCTTCCCGCTAGAAGGAATATCCTTCGTTGACCGTGAGAGCTTGTGATGGGCTAAGTTGGGACACCCCTGCAGGGTTTTGAACTTTCAAAAGCCGTGCCCGCGGTTATGGGCAGATGGGAATTTGTTAATGTCCGGTTGTAGAAAACCTGAAGTTGATCTTAATTAAAATGCATCAACCGCGTGTGTAACCGTGATGGTCTCTTTCCGGCGGAGTCCGGGAAGTGAACACGGTGTTGGAGTTATGCTTGACGTAGGTTGTTCTAGGATCACTTCTTGATCATAGTTTCCTCGATCGTGCTTTGCCTTCTCTTCTCGCTCGCTTTTGCGTATATGTTAGCCACCAAATATGCTAGTCACTGCTGCAACTCCACCTCATACCTTTACCTTACCCATAAGCTTAAATAGTCTTGATCGCGAGGGTGTAAGATTGCTGAGTCCCCGTGACTCACAGATACTTCCAAAACCAGCTTGCAGGTGCCGTTGAACCGTGTAGGTGACGCAACCAAGCTCAAGGTGGAGCTCGATGAAGATCTTGTCCTTTATGTTGTTTCATTCTAGTTGATCAGCAGTGGAGCCCAGTTGGGCTCGATCGGGGATCTGTGTAGCATTTGGGGTAGTCTTCTTTTTATTTTGGTTCCGTAGTTAGACCTTGATTGTATCTGGTTGATGTAATGCTTTATTCATGTAATTGTGTGAAGTGGTGATTGTAAGCCAACTATGTAACTCTTTCCCTTATGTATTGCATGGGTTGTGTGAAGATTACCTCACTTGCGACATTGCTTTCAATGTGGTTATGCCTCTAAGTCGTGCTTCGACACGTGGGAGATATAGTCGCATCGAGGGCGTTACATCGCCTCTATCATGGGTTGCAGGGATCGAGACTGGGATTTGTCATTTCATATAACAGAGAGATATCTCTGGGCCTTCTCCGTAATACAACACCATGAAAAGTTTGCAAGCAAGTTACTAATGAGTCTAGTCATGGAGATCTTGTATTATGGAACTAGTAAAGAGACTTGCCGATAACAAGATTGGAGTATGGCGATACCGATGATCGAATCTCGGGCAAGGAACATATCGCGGGACAAAGAGATTTGTATACATGATTATCTGAATCCTTGACATCGTGGTTCAAACCAATAAAGATATTTGTTAAATATGTAGGAGTCAATATGGACATCCAGGTCCCACTACTGATTATTGATCGAAGAGGTGTCTCGATCATGTCTGCATGTTCTCGAATGCGCAAGGTCACACACTTAACATTCGATAAATGCTAGGGTAGTACTGGGATATTAATGTTGGCAAGACCGAAGGTAGTTCGGAGTCTCTTATGGGACCTCGGACATCAAGAGGAGCTCTGGAATGGTCCGAAAGTAAAGATTTATATATGGAAAGTGGGTTTCAGGGTACCGGAAAAGTTCGGGGGGTTACCGACATTGTACCGGGAGTCTTGAAAGGTTTCAAGGGTCCACCTACCTCGAAGAGTCCTCATGGACCCTGGGGAGGGCACACCAGCCCAGATGGGCCAAGCGCCACTCCGCGTAAGGCCCATGCGGCTGGGGAGGGGGCATCCACCCCTTGGCTTGGAGGGGTGGCCAGAGCTAGCCACACCCCCTCACCCCCCATATAAAGGGAGGAGATAGGCTAGGCGCACCACCCATCCCATTGCTAGTCGCCGCCCTCCCTCTCCCTCCACTTCCCTTCACCCCAGCGCTTGGTGAAGCCATGCAGAAACTCCACTACCACCATCACCACCACGCCGCCGTTCTGGCCTAGATCCCATCTACCTTTCCACCCCTGCTTGCTGGATCAAGGAGGAGGAGACATCGCCGAGCCATACGTTTGAACATCTCGGAGGTGATGTTCGTGCGGTGCTGGATTGGATTGGATCGTGAAGGGAGTACGACTACGCCAAGGTAATTATGAAGTGTATGAACGAGCCGTATGTGTGACACTTTCGGTCTACACGGGTATGTAGCCTCTCCCTCTCATTGCTAGCATCTCCATAGAATATATCTTGAGTGTTTTGCAGAATTTTTTCCATGCAACAATCCCCATCATGCGCCCCCTGATAAATACCAATCCCCCTCCTAGGGTTAACCCACACCCAATGCTTTATCAACCTTTTGATTTCCCTAGTTTGAATCCTCTAGGGCCACAACATGGGCATGATCATATCAGGATGCCGACATGGATGACAGATGAAGATGTTCATTGGGCTTTTCAGCAGCCAATCCAATAATAATGTGGCACTTGATAATGACTGTGAATGAGAACCTGCGGTAAGTTGGTGAAGAGGAGGCTCTTCATATTTAGGATGAAAATAATAGTATTACCACTACTGTTTGTTTGTTGGATGGGGCAATTTCAAACAATATTCAATTTGGAGGCAACCCACTGAATGAAGAGGTTAACCAGACGGCTCACAATGTACCTGTTAACTTACATGTTTTTGCTCCTAATGATGCTCATAATCTTGGAGTTGGTATGCTTAATATCATGTTGGCTTACCCACATGATGAATTGATTGACCAAGTGAAAATCATGCCTGTTAATGAACAAGAGGCTATTATACCGCTTCCTGGATTGCCTCCAGCTGTAGTCCTCCAGATGCAGCAAGAGGCACCTGTTGCTCATGTGGCCGCTGAAAATGATGAAAATTTTATTGAAAATATTGCATCTATCATGCTGCACTGCGTGTAAATATTATTTCAGTCAATTCAGTCTCCTTGTATGTCTTTTATCAGCACAGATTAGCTGATGTAACGTTCATCCAATTTTGTAATCTAAACTCAGGCCTCCTTTGGTTTGTAGGAATGTTATAGGATTTCTATAGGATAGGATTTGCATAGGAAAATTTCCTTTGAGGCCCTTTGGTTTGTAGGAGTGGATTCCTATTCCTATGTAGGATAGGAATCAATCCTTTGTTATGCTTAGTATAATCTCATGCTAGCAACGTAGTTCTGTTTTTCTTTCTGTTTGTAATAATGTGTGCATGCGGGATGATGTGACCGAGACATGCATGTAGCTAGGTGGTGGCTCAAGTGCCGTAGCATGCACTGACCACTTATCCCTCTCCCGTTTTCTTCTCTTGGTGGGCGCATGCGCTGTGAGTCATGGCCGTGGGATGGCGCAGCCATCACGGATCATGGCGCGCCCACCGGGAGGTAGCTAGCTAGGTTGTTGCAACTGATATAGAGAGGAATGGAAAATAGAAAAGCTGCGCAGTTGACGGCGGCACAAAACTCACTCTCTCTCTTTGTCGTTCAAGTTCATAGCTCTCGCCCTTTCTTTCTCTGCTTGATCGCGTGTGTTGGCAACGACAATTGGCATCAGAGCCTGGTGTTTGATCCTGCTCCAGTGGCCGGTGGTGTCTGATCTGCGGCGGCGCGCATATGTCGGGCGACGAGTCAGACGGGAAGAGCAAGGGCGGCGCGAGATCTCCAACGCAGACGCCTTCGTCCAAGGCGCCGGTCGCGCGCCTCACTGGTAGCGGGAGCGGCGAGTTTCGCGTGGTGGAGCGCGTCGTGCGCGAGGAGTTGGGGGCGTCGCTGATGCTCACCCGCACCAATTACCAGGAGTGGGCACTCCTGATGCAAGTCAAGTTGCAGGTTGCCTACGTCTGGACTGCGGTGACCGAAGACGACGCCGACGAGAACGACGACCGGCGCGCGCTGCAGATTATCCTCACCGGCGTCCCGCCGGAGATGTTGCGCGTGCTGGCCGCGAAGGACATGGCGAAGGTGGCATGGGAGGCCATCAAGATGATGAGGATGGGCAGCGCGCGCCCGCGAGGCCAAGGCACAAGTGCGCCGGCGCGAATTCGAGGATCTCCAGTTCAAAGACGGAGAGTCCATTGAGGATTTTGGGCTACGGCTCGCCGCCCTCGTCGCCGATCTCGAGCTGTTCGGCGACCCCGTCACCGAGAACAAGGCTATGCAGAAATTCCTTCGACTGGTGTCGCGCCGCTACCGGTCGATGGCGATGGCGATCGAGTCACTCCTCGATCTGAAGGCCATGACCATTGAGGAGCTCGTCGGCCGCTTCTCTACGTGTGAGGATCACTATGACCTTGACGACGGCGCGCAGACTGGTGGGCGCCTCTTGCTCACACACGAGGAGTGGTTGGCCCGTGAGAAGGTGGGCAGCGGCGGTGGCTCATCGTCTGGCGGCGGCAACATTGGCAAGAACAAAGCACACACCAAAGCCAAGCCTCAAGGCGGCGGCAAGGGCGCGTCGGGGAGCACGGGCTCGGGCGGCTCCGGCGGATCTGGCGACAAGAAGAAGAAAGGCAAGTGCCATCACTGCGGCATTCCAGGGCACTGGAAGAAGGAGTGCCGAACCTGGCTCCGTGAGCAGGAGCAGAAGGGCAATCAGGAGCAAGCACATCTTGCCCAAGCTGGCGCTGAGCATGATCAGGGCCTGTACATGGTCGTGGTCACCGCTGTGGACACCTCCCAACTCGTGGCGCCCCAACATGTGTACCTCAACGAGGAGAAGGTCATGCCCGTCCCCTCGCCGGACGGGGTGTGGTTCTTCGACACAGGGGCGAGCAGCCATATGACAGGTGATCGACACGTTTTTTCTGTTGGAAATATGCCCTAGAGGCAATAATAAAGTGATTATTATTATATTTCCTTGTTCATGATAATTGTCTATTATTCATGCTATAATTGTGTTATCCAGAAATCATAATACATGTGTGAATACATAGACCACAACATGTCCCTAGTGAGCCTCTAGTTAACTAGCTCGTTGATCAATAGATAGTCATGGTTTCCTAACTATGGACATTGGATGTCATTGATAATGGGATCACATCATTAGGAGAATGATGTGATGGACAAGACCCAATCCTAAGCATAGCACAAGATCGTGTAGTTCGTTTGCTAGAGCTTTTCCAATGTCAAGTATCATTTCCTTAGACCATGAGATCGTGTAACTCCCGGATGCCGTAGGAGTGCTTTGGGTGTACCAAACGTCACAACGTAACTGGGTGACTATAAAGGTATACTACAGGTATCCCCGAAAGTATCTGTTGGGTTGATACGGATCGAGATTGGGATTTGTCACTCCGTATGATGGAGAGGTATCTCTGGGCCCACTCGGTAATGCATCATCATAATGAGCTCAATGTGACCAAGTGTTTGGTCACGGGATCATGCATTACGGTACGAGTAAAGTGACTTGCCGGTAATGAGATTGAACGAGGTATTGGGATACCGATGATCGAATCTCGGGCAAGTAACGTACCGATTGACAAAGGGAATTGAGTACAGGATTGATTGAATCCTCGACATCGTGGTTCATCCGATGAGATCATCGTGGAACATGTGGGAGCCAACATGGGTATCCAGATCCCGCTGTTGGTTATTGACCGGAGAGTCGTCTCGGTCATGTCTGCGTGTCTCCCGAACCCGTAGGGTCTACACACTTAAGGTTCGGTGACGCTAGGGTTGTAGAGATATTAGTATGCGGTAACCTAGAAGTTGTTCGGAGTCCCGGATGAGATCCCGAACGTCACGAGGAGTTCTGGAATGGTCCAGAGGTGAAGATTTATATATAGGAAGTCCAGTTTCGGCCATTGGGAAAGTTTCGGGGGTAATCGGTATTGTACCGGGACCACCGGAAGGGTCCCGGGGGTCCACCGGGTGGGGCCACCTATCCCGGAGGGCCCCATGGGCTGAAGTGGGAGGGGAACCAGCCCCTGGTGGGCTGGTGCGCCTCCCATGGGCTCCCCCTGGGCCTAGGGTTGGAAACCCTAGGGGTGGGGGGCGCCCCACTTGGCTTGGGGGCAAGTCCCCCTGGCCCCCCCTTGGAGATCCCATCTCCTAGGGCCGGCGCCCCCCCTAGGGGCCCTATATATAGTGGGGGGAGGGAGGGCAGCCGCACCCAAGTCCCTGGCCCCTCCCTCTCCCCTCGTAACACCTCTCTCTCTCTCGTTGGAGCTTGGCGAAGCCCTGCCGAGATCACCGCTGCTTCCACCACCACGTCGTCGTGCTGCTGGATCTCCATCAACCTCTCCTTCCCTTGCTGGATCAAGAAGGAGGAGACGTCTTCCCAACCGTACGTGTGTTGAACGCGGAGGTGTCGTCCGTTCGGTGCTAGGTCATCAATGATTTGGATCACGACGAGTACGACTCCATCAACCCCGTTCTCTTGAACGCTTCCGCTCGCGATCTACAAGGGTATGTAGATGCACTCCCCTCTCCCTCGTTGCTAGATGACTCCATAGATTGATCTTAGTGATGCATAGAAAATTTTAAAATTCTGCTACGTTCCCCAACAGTGGCATCATGAGCTAGGTCTATGCGTAGTTTCTATGCACGAGTAGAACACAAGTTGTTGTGGGCGTTGATTTTGTCAATTTACTTGTCGTTACTAGTCTTATCTTGATTCGGTAGCATCGTGGGATGAAGCGGCCCGGACCGACCTTACACGTACGCTTACGTGAGACTGGTTCCACCGACTGACATGCACTAGTTGCATAAGGTGGCTAGCGGGTGTCTGTCTCTCCCACTTTTGTCGGATTGGATTCGATGAAAAGGGTCCTTATGAAGGGTAAATAGAAATTGGCATATCACGTTGTGGTTTTGGCGTAGGTAAGAAACGTTCTTGCTAGAAACCTATAGCAGCCACGTAAAAACTTGCAACAACAATTAGAGGACGTCTAACTTGTTTTTGCAGCATGTGCCATGTGATGTGATATGGCCAAAAGGATGTGATGAATGATATATGTGATGTATGAGATTGATCATGTTCTTGTAATAGGAATCACGACTTGCATGTCGATGAGTATGACAATCGGCAGGAGCCATAGGAGTTGTCTTAATTTATTTATGACCTGCGTGTCAACATAAACGTCATGTAATTACTTTACTTTATTTCTAAACCTTTAGCCATAGTAGTAGAAGTAATAGATGACGAGACAACTTCATGAAGACACGATTATGGAGATCATGATGATGGAGATCAAGGTGTCATGCCGGTGATGATGATGATCATGGCGCCCCGAAGATGGTGATCAAAAGGAGCAAAATGATATTGGCCATATCATGTCACTATTTGATTGCATGTGATGTTTATCATGTTTTACATCTTATTTGCTTAGAACGACGGTAGCTTAAATAAGATGATCCCTCACATAATTTCAAGAAAGTGTTCCCCCTAACTGTGCACCGTTGTGAAGGTTCGTTGTTTCGAAGCACCACGTGATGATCGGGTGTGATAGATTCTAACGTTCAAATACAACGGGTGTAAGCCAGATTTACACACGCAATACACTTAGGTTGACTTGACGAGCCTAGCATGTACAGACATGGCCTCGGAACATGGAAGACTAAAAGGTCGAACATGAGTCGTATAGAAGATACGATCAACATGAAGATGTTCACCGATGATGACTAGTCCGTCTCACGTGATGATCGGACACGACCTAGTTGACTCGGATCATGTATCACTTAGATGACTAGAGGGATGTCTGTCTGAGTGGGAGTTCATTAAATAATTTGATTAGATGAACTTAATTATCATGAACTTTGTCTAAAACCTTTGCAAAATGTCTTGTAGATCAAATGGCCAACGCTCATGTCAACCTCAACTTCAACGCGTTCCTAGAGAAAACCAAGCTGAAAGATGATGGCAGCAACTATACGGACTGGGTTCGGAACCTGAGGATCATCCTCATAGCTGCCAGGAAAGCATATGTCCTAGAAGCACCGCTAGGTGATGCACCCATCCCAGAGAACCAAGACGTTATGAACGCTTGGCAGTCACGTGCTGATGATTACTCCCTCGTTCAGTGCGGCATTCTTTACCGCTTAGAACCGGGGCTCCAAAAGCGTTTTGAGCGACACGGAGCATATGAGATGTTCAAAGAGCTGAAAATGGTTTTCCAAGCTCATGCCCGGGTCGAGAGATATGAAGTCTCTGACAAGTTCTATAGTTGTAAGATGGAGGAAAATAGTTCTGTCAGTGAGCACATACTCAAAATGTCTAGGTTGCACAATCGCTTGTCCCAGCTGGACATTAACCTCCGGGACAAGGCAGTCATTGACAGAATCCTTCAGTCGCTCCCACCTAGATACAAGAGCTTCGTGATGAACTACAATATGCAGGGGATGGTGAAAACTATTCCTGAAGTATTTTCAATGCTGAAATCAGCGGAGGTGGAAATCAAAAAGGAACATCAAGTGTTGGTGGTCAATAAAACCACTAGTTTCAAGAAAGGCAAGGGTAAGAAGAACTTCAAGAAGGACGGCAAGGGAGTTGCCGTGCCCGGTAAACCAGTTGCCGGGAAGAAGTCAAAGAATGGACCCAAACCTGAGACTCGGTGCTTTTATTGCAAGGGAAAGGGACACTGGAAGCGGAACTGCCCCAAATACTTAGCGGACAAGAAGGCTGGCAACACTAAAGGTATATGTGATATACATGTAATTGATGTGTACCTTACCAGTACTCGTAGTATCTCCTAGGTATTTGATACCGGTGCGGTTGCTCACATTTGTAACTCAAAACAGGAGCTGCGGAATAAGCGGAGACTGGCGAAGGATGAGGTGATGATGTGCGTCGGGAATGGTTCCAAGGTCGATGTGATCGCCGTCGGCACGCTACCTCTACATTTACCTACGGGATTAGTTTTAAACCTCAATAATTGTTATTTAGTGCCAGCTTTGAGCATGAACATTGTATCTGGATCTCGTTTAATACGAGATGGCTACTCATTTAAATCCGAGAATAATGGTTGTTCTATTTATATGAGAGATATGTTTTATGGTCATGCTCCGCTGGTCAATGGTTTATTATTAATGAATCTCGAACGTGATGTTACACATATTCATAGTGTGAATACCAAAATATGTAAGATTGATAATGATAGTCCCACATATTTGTGGCACAGCCGCCTTGGTCACATCGGTGTCAAACGCATGAAGAAGCTCCATACAGATGGACTTTTGGAGTCTCTTGATTTCGAATCATTTGACACATGCGAACCATGCCTCATGGGTAAAATGACCAAGACTCCGTTCTCCGGAACAATGGAGCGAGCAACCAACTTATTGGAAATTATACATACTGATGTGTGCGGTCCAATGAGCGTTGAGGCTCGCGGTGGCTATCGTTTTGTTCTCACTCTCACTGATGACTTAAGTAGATATGGGTATGTCTATTTGATGAAACACAGGTCTGAGACCTTTGAAAAGTTCAAGGAATTTCAGAATGAGGTAGAGAATCAACGTGACCGAAAGATAAAATTCTTACGATCAGATCGTGGGGGAGAATATTTAAGTCACGAATTTGGTACGCACTTAAGGAAATGTGGAATCGTTTCACAACTCACGCCGCCTGGAACACCTCAGCGTAACGGTGTGTCCGAACGTCGTAATCGCACTCTATTGGATATGGTGCGATCTATGATGTCACTCACTGATTTACCGCTATCATTTTGGGGATACGCTCTAGAGACAGCTACATTCACTTTAAATAGGGCACCGTCTAAATCCGTTGAGATGACACCATATGAATTATGGTTTGGGAAGAAACCTAAGCTGTCGTTTCTAAAAGTTTGGGGATGCGATGCTTATGTCAAGAAACTTCCACCTGAAAAGCTCGAACCCAAGTCGGAAAAATGCGTCTTCATAGGATACCCTAAGGAAACCATTGGGTATACCTTCTACCTCAGATCCGAAGGCAAGATCTTTGTTTCCAAGAGCGGGTCCTTTCTGGAGAAAGAGTTTCTCTCGAGAGAAGTAAGTGGGAGGAAAGTAGAACTCGATGAAGTACTACCTCTTGAACCGGAAAGTAGCGCAGCTCAGGAAGATGTTCCTGTGGTGCCTTCACCGACTAGAGAGGAAGTTAATGATGATGATCAAGGTACTTCGGATCAAGTTGCTACTGAACTTCGAAGGTCCACAAGGACACGTTCCACACCAGAATGGTATGGCAACCCTGTCCTGGAAATCATGTTGTTAGACAATGGTGAACCTTCGAACTATGAAGAAGCAATGGCGGGCCCAGATTCCAACAAATGGCTTGAAGCCATGCAATCCGAGATAGGATCCATGTATGAAAACAAAGTATGGACTTTGACAGACTTGCCCGATGATCGGTGCGCGATAGAGAATAAATGGATCTTTAAGAAGAAGACGGACGCGGATGGTAATGTTACCATCTATAAGGCTCGACTTGTCGCTAAAGGTTATGACAAGTTCAAGGGGTTGACTACGATGAGACCTTCTCACCCGTAGCGAAACTGAAGTCCGTCCGAATCATGTTAGCAATTGCCGCATACTATGATTATGAGATATGGCAAATGGATGTCAAAACGGCATTCCTTAACGGCTTTCTTAAGGAAGAATTGTATATGATGCATCCGGAAGGTTTTGTCGATCCTAAGAATGCTAACAAGGTATGCAAGCTCCAGCGCTCCATCTATGGGTTGGTGCAAGCATCTCGGAGTTGGAACATTCACTTTAATGAAATCATCAAAGCGTTTGGGTTTATGCAGACTTATGGAGAAGCCTGCGTTTACAAGAAAGTGAGTGGGAGCTCTGTAGCATTTCTCATATTATATGTGGATGACTTACTTTTAATGGGAAATGATATAGAACTTTTGGACAGTATTGAGGCCTACTTGAATAAGTGTTTTTCAATGAAGGACCTTGGAGAAGCTGCTTACATATTAGGCATCAAGATCTATAGAGATAGATCGAGACGCCTCATAGGTCTTTCACAAAGCACATACCTTGATAAGATATTGAAGAAGTTCAATATGGATCAGTCCAAGAAGGGGTTCTTGCCTGTGTTGCAAGGTGTGAAATTGAGCTCAGCTCAATGTCCGACCACGACAGAAGATAGAGAAAAGATGAGTGTCGTCCCCTATGCCTCATCCATAGGGTCTATCATGTATGTCATGCTGTGTACCAGACCTGATGTAAACCTTGCCGTAAGTTTGGTAGGAAGGTACCAAAGTAATCCCGGCATGGAACACTGGACAGCGGTCAAGAACATCCTGAAGTACCTGAAAAGGACTAAGGATATGTTTCTCGTATATGGAGGTGACGAGGAGCTCGTCGTAAAGGGTTACGTCGACGCTAGCTTCGACACAGATCTGGATGACTCTAAGTCACAAACCGGATACGTGTATATTTTGAATGGTGGGGCAGTAAGCTGGTGCAGTTGCAAGCAAAGCATCGTGGCGGGATCTACATGTGAAGCGGAGTACATGGCAGCCTCGGAGGCAGCGCAGGAAGCAATCTGGATGAAGGAGTTCATCACCGACCTAGGAGTCATACCCAATGCGTCGGGGCCGATCACTCTCTTCTGTGACAACACTGGAGCTATTGCCCTTGCCAAGGAGCCCAGGTTTCACAAGAAGACTAGGCACATCAAACGTCGCTTCAACTCCATTCGTGAAAATGTTCAAGATGGAGACATAGATATTTGCAAAGTGCATACGGATCTGAATGTCGTAGATCCGTTGACTAAACCTATTCCGCGAGCAAAACATGATCAACACCAACACTCTATGGGTGTTTGATTCATCACAATGTAACTAGATTATTGACTCTAGTGCAAGTGGGAGACTGTTGGAAATATGCCCTAGAGGCAATAATAAAGTGATTATTATTATATTTCCTTGTTCATGATAATTGTCTATTATTCATGCTATAATTGTGTTATCCGGAAATCATAATACATGTGTGAATACATAGACCACAACATGTCCCTAGTGAGCCTCTAGTTAACTAGCTCGTTGATCAATAGATAGTCATGGTTTCCTGACTATGGACATTGGATGTCATTGATAACGGGATCACATTATTAGGAGAATGATGTGATGGACAAGACCCAATCCTAAGCATAGCACAAGATCGTGTAGTTCGTTTGCTAGAGCTTTTCCAATGTCAAGTATCATTTCCTTAGACCATGAGATCGTGTAACTCTCGGATGCCGTAGGAGTGCTTTGGGTGTACCAAACGTCACAATGTAACTGGGTGACTATAAAGGTATACTACAGGTATCCCCGAAAGTATCCATTGGGTTGATATGGATCGAGACTGGGATTTGTCACTCCGTATGACGGAGAGGTATCTCTGGGCTCACTCGGTAATGCATCATCATAATGAGCTTAATGTGACCAAGTGTTTGGTCACGGGATCATGCATTACGGTACGAGTAAAGTGACTTGCCGGTAACGAGATTGAACGAGGTATTGGGATACCGACGATCGAATCTCGGGCAAGTAACGTACCGATTGACAAAGGGAATTGAATACGGGATTGATTGAATCCTCGACATCGTGGTTCATCCGATGAGATCATCGTGGAACATGTGGGAGCCAACATGGGTATCCAAATCCCACTGTTGGTTATTGACCGGAGAGTCGTCTCGGTCATGTCTGCGTGTCTCCCGAACCCGTAGGGTCTACACACTTAAGGTTCGGTGACGCTAGGGTTGTAGAGATATTAGTATGCGGTAACCCGAAAGTTGTTCGGAGTCCTGGATGAGATCCCGGACGTCACGAGGAGTTCCAGAATGGTCTGGAGGTGAAGATTTATATATAGGAAGTCCAGTTTCGGCCATCGGGAAAGTTTCGGGGGTAATCGGTATTGTACCGGGACCACCGGAAGGGTCCCGGGGGTCCACTGGGTGGGGCCTCCTATCCCGGAGGGCCCCATGAGCTGAAGTGGGAGGGGAACCAACCCCTGGTGGGCTGGTGCGCCCCCCATGGGCCTCCCCATGCGCCTAGGGTTGGAAACCCTAGGGGTGGGGGGCGCCCCATTTGGCTTGGGGGGCAAGTCCCCCTTGGCCGCCCCCCTGGAGATCCCATCTCCTAGGGTCGGTGCCCCCGTAGGGGCCCTATATATAGTGGGGGGAGGGAGGGCAGCTGCACCCAAGTCCCTGGCCCCTCCCTCTCCCCTCGTAACACCTCTCTCTCTCTCTCTCGTTGGAGCTTGGCGAAGCCCTGCCGAGATCACCGCTGCTTCCACCACCACGCCATCGTGCTACTGGATCTCCATCAACCTCTCCTTCCCTTGCTGGATCAATAAGGAGGAGACGTCTTCCCAACCGTACGTGTGTTGAACGCGGAGGTGCCGTCCGTTCAGCGCTAGGTCATCGGTGATTTGGATCACGACGAGTACGACTCCATCAACCCCGTTCTCTTGAACGCTTCCGCTCGCGATCTACAAGGGTATGTAGATGCACTCCCCTCTCCCTCATTGCTAGATGACTCCATAGATTGATCTTGGTGATGTGTAGAAAATTTTAAAATTCTGCTACGTTCCCCAACATTTTCATCGCTCGACGAGACAGTGCACGGGTCGGTGAAGTTCGGCGACGGCTCGGTTGTGGCCATACGTGGGCGAGGCAGCTGTAACAAACCGGATATGATTTACCCAATATGTACTCCAACTCTTTCCGTTTCCGGCGTTAAGTTATTTTATTTTCTCAGGTTCGGGTTTTTGTCTCCGTGTGTTGTTGTCATTGTCATGCATCTCATATCATGTCATCATGTGCATTGCATTTGCATACGTATTCATCTCATGCATCCGAGCATCTTTCCCATTGTCCGATTTGCATTCCGGCGCTCCGTTCTCCTCCGGTGGTCAATTCTACCTTTCTTTCGTGTGTGGGGATTAAACATTTCCGGATTGGACCGAGACTTGCCAAGTGGCCTTGGTTTACTACCGGTAGACCGCCTGTCAAGTTTCGTACCATTTGGACTTCGTTTGATGCTCGAACGGTTAACCGAGGGACCGAGTTGGCCTCGTGTGTGTTGCAGCCCAACACCCCTCCATTTTGGCCCAAAACCCACCAAACCCCTCTAGATCATCTAGAGTGTTCGATCACGATCGCGTGGCCGAAAACCGCACCTCATTTGGACTCTCCTAGCTCCTCCTATGCCTATATAAAGAACCCCCTCCGAAATTCCCCTTCTCCTCCCCCCGAAACCCTAGTCCCCTTCGTCTCCACGCGCCGGCGGACATTTTTCTGTCCGGCCGGACGCGTCCGCTTCGTCCCACCGCCGCCATGTGTTGCTCCGGGAGTGGCCAGCGCCCGCGCCCACTTCGCCGGCCCGCCCGGCCCAGGCGGGGACCCCTGGCCCGAGCCGCCGCCTCCCGCGGGCCAGATCCGGCGCCGCCCGCGCCCTTCTCCTTCCCCGACGCTGGTGAGCCGCCCCGCTCCGGCGCGCCGCCCCGCCCGCGCTCCTCGCCGCCGCACGCCTGGGAAGCTCCGGCCATCTCCGTCTCCGCCCCGCGCTGACCTTCTCCTCCGGCGGCCGACTTCATCTCCGGCGAGCTTCAAGTCCCCGGCGAACCTCGTTATCCGTGCGACCAGATCTGGATCCGGATCTCGGATCGGTTGACTTTTTATCCCCGAAACCCTAATATTTTTCCCTTGTTCATCGCATCGTAACTTTGCTTCTGTAGCTCCATTTTGGGCATATAGCATATCAAAATGTTCGTCTTAGAGAGCACATCATTTCATCTCATTGAATCATTTTCATTTGAGTTCATCTTGATGCCCTAAATGCTATTGGAAGAGTGCTAGTTGAGATAATTGTCAGATCTGCTGCTCCAATTAGATATTTGTCATTTTTGCCATGATTATTGTGTGCATGATATGCCCCTGAGCTCTACATGTGTTTTGTTATATGTTTTGCCATCTATCCAGAGGTGCAACCCATGTATTTTTGTGATGTGTGTGGTGACTAGCACAAGCTTGCAAAGTGGTGCAATCGTTAATGCTGATTTCAGGGACTTAGCTTTTCCACTAAGTCCTTGATCTGTCTATTTTAATAAGCCATATGTTCATGTTGTTTCCTAGTGATCCGTGCCTCTTTTGAGGATGATCAGTAAGGATGTTTTGTTAATCTTGTAGTGCTCTATCCATCCATGTCTTTGTTTGCAATTATGGAGCACCCTAGCTTGAGTCAATAGAGCTCTACTTTTGTCATTTCGTGAATCTGGGCAGATTGTCTACTTGTTAGCGATTTTGTCAAGGATGTTGTGGTTGATCCGTGCATTCTATGTTATTGTTCTTGCCATGTATAGCTTTTATAATGTGTATTCTTGATGGGTGTATGCTTAGATTGTCATGACATGCTCTGTAGTGAGTGCATCGAGCTCGTTAACATGCCTACTTGATATCTGATTTGCATGCTCCAGTTTTTCACTAAGTCTGTGATCTGATTATGTTTTTGCCATGTTCACATGCTTGCAATTGTATTTTCTGATCCCTTTTGGCTCAAGGTCACTAAGGGACTTTTATTAAGCTCTTTGAGTATCTCCATGCCATGCTTTACTTTGCCATGTTCAGGTCCTGTAGCATATTATTTTCATGCTCCAAAGTGTGCTACCTGATCTGAAATTCCAGACAAGTGTTAATTTCACCAAGTCTGGAATCTGTTTACCAAATGCATTTTTGCCATGCTTGTTTGAACCTGTTAATGGATGAATTGTCCGTAGCTCAGTGTTCATCTTTTGTTAAGCATCATGTATGGATCCCTTCCATGTATTTTGTTGTCATGTTTGAGTGCTGTAGCATGTTCATCTTGTTGCATTTAGATGGCTACTTGCTGTAAATCGCAGACCGGTGCCATATTTGAATTGCTTGCCATTTCCAAACCGTGACTCCGATTCCGGCGTTCTTTATATCGTTTTCAAGCGATTTCATCTCACCTTTCCAGTGGCACACTTGGATTTCCAAGTTGAGGCCAGGTTCATTCATTCCTTGTCAAATCTTGCATATGCATCGCATATTGCATCCCGCATAGCATACCATGTCTGCATCATGTTGTTTGAGCTTTGCACGTGGTTGATTGTGTCCTTGTTGCTTGTTTGTCTTGTTTGGGTAGAGCCGGGAGACGAGTTCGCTAACGAGGAGCCCGTTGAGTTTGCTTTCGAGGATCCAGTCAACTCTGACAACTTTGCAGGCAAGATGATCATACCCTCGAAATCACTACTATCTTTGCTTTGCTAGATGCTCGCTCTTTTGCTATGCCTATGCTACGATGCCTACCACTTGCTTATCATGCCTCCCAAATTGCCATGTCAAACCTCTAACCCACCATGTCCTAGCAAACCGTTGATTGGCTATGTTACCGCTTTGCTCAGCCCTCTTATAGCGTTGCTAGTTGCAGGTGAAGATTGGAGACCGTTCCTTGTTGGAACATTATTTACTTGTTGGGATATCATTATATTATCTTGTTATCTTAATGCATCTATATACTTGGTAAAGGGTGGAAGGCTCGGCCTCTCGCCTAGTGTTTTGTTCCACTCTTGCCGCCCTAGTTTCTGTCATATCGGTGTTATGTTCCCGGATTTTGCGTTCCTTACGCGGTTGGGTTATAATGGGAACCCCTTGATAGTTCGCCTTGAATAAAGCTTTTACAGCAATGCCCAACCTTGGTTTTACCATTTGCCACCTAGCCTCTTTTCCTTTGGGTTTTCGGAGCCCGAGGGTCATCTTATTTAAACCCCCCCGGGCCAGTGCTCCTCTGAGTGTTGGTCCAACCTAGAGCCCCTTGCAACGCCACCTCAGGGAAACTTGAGGGCTGGTTTTAGTTGTACGGATTGCTTATCTGATTGTGCCCTGAGAACGAGATATGTGCAGCTCTTATCGGGATTTGTCGGCACATTCGGGCATTGTTGCTGGATTTGTTTTAACTTGTCGAAGTGTCTTGTAGAACCGGGATACCGAGTCTGATCGGAATGTCTCGGGAGAAGGTCTATTCCTTCGTTGACCGTGAGAGCTTGTCATGGGCTAAGTTGGGACTCCCCTGCAGGGTTTTGAACTTTCGAAAGCCGTGCCCGCGGTTATGGGCAGATGGGATTTTGTTAATGTCCGGTTGTAGATAACTTGAACCTTAACTTAATTAAAATGAATCAACTGTGTGAGTTACCATGATGGTCTCTTCTCGGCGGAGTCCGGGAAGTGAACACGGTGTTGGAGTAATGCTTGTCGCAGGTTGTTCTCTAGTTATTCGTTCGCGCTTTGCCCTCTCTTCTCGCTCTCTTTTGCGAACAGGTTAGCCACCATATATGCTAGTCGCTTGCTGCAGCTCCACATATTTACCTTGCCTTACCTATAAGCTTAAATAGTCTTGATCGCGAGGGTGCGAGATTGCTGAGTCCCTGTGGCTCACAGATTACTTCCAAACCAGATGCAGGGCCTGATGACTCCATTCCAGATGACGCGCTTGAGCTCAAGTGGGAGTTCGACGAGGACTCACGCCGTTACTATGTGTCTTTCCCTGATGATCAGTAGTGGTGCCCAGTTGGGGCGATCGGGACCGTGTCACATGTTGGGTTTACCTTTTATTTTGGCGCCGTAGTCGGGCCATGAGTGTTTGGTTGATGTAATGCTATTTATGTACTTTGTTTGACGTGGCGAGTGTAAGCCAACTATGTATCCCCCCTTTTATTATCTATATTACATGGGATGTTGTGAAGATTGCCTAACTTGCGACATTGCTTTCAATGTGGTTATGCCTCTAAGTCGTGCCTCGACACGTGGGAGATATAGCCGCATCGAGGGCGTTACAACAGCGTTGTGTTCCGCTGCCAGGGCGGCGATCATCGCGCCCTTACCGGTGTCTTCTTCATCCCCAGCCTGCGGACGAACATCTTCTTCGTGGGACAACTGGACGAGGCCGGCTGCATCATCAACATCGCCGACGGTGTCATGGCCGTCCTGGACCCGGCGCGGCGCGTGCTGGCGCGCATCAAGCGCTCTAGAAATCGCCTGTACACCGGAGTACTCACCATTGACGCACCGGCGTGTCTGATGGCGTAGGGCGACGACGCAACATGGAGATGGCATGCTCGCATGGGGCATCTTCACTTCCATGCACTCCGGACCATGTCCACGAAGCAGCTCGTGCGCGGCATGCCGGTGATCAATCGCGTGGCGGAATACTGTGACGGCTGCGCTCTGGGAAAGCAACATCGAGCACCGTTCCCTCAGGCCACGGCGTACCGTGCCGAGCGCGGCCTAGAGCTCGTGCACACGGACTTGTGCGGGCCGATCACTCCAACAACTCCAGGAGGTAACAAGTATTTCCTGCTTGTGGTAGATGATTATAGTCGCTATATGTGGCTAGAGCTCCTAAGGTCCAAGGATGAGGCGTACTCCTGTTTCAAGAAAATCAAAGTGATGGCTGAGGCTGACGGCAACTGCAAGCTGCGCGCTTTCAGGTCAGACCGCGGCGATGAATTCAACTCAATCGAGTTCAGAGAGTACTGCGAGCAGAGCGGCATCAAGCATTTCACCACTGCGCCGTACACACCATAGCAAAACGGCGTCGTCGAACGTCGGAATCAGACGGTGGTGGAGATGGCCAGGTGCATGATGAAAAGCATGAGCATGTCGGCGTTCTTCTGGGAGGAGGCGGTGAGAACGGCAGTGTATCTGCTAAACCGCGCGCCAACAAGAAGCTTGGAGGGTGTCACGCCCTATGAGGCGTGGCACGGCCGTAAACCCAATGTGCAGCACCTGCGCACGTTTGGGTGCACGGTTCACGTGAAACACGTCGGCACCGGCATCACCAAGCTCAGTGATCGATCGACACCTATGGTATTTGTCGGTTATGAGGAGGGCTCCAAGGCGTACCGAGCATATGATCCAGCAACCAAGAAGGTCCAGGTAACACGTGATGTCGTTTTTGAGGAGAATAGGCCATGGATGTGGAGCGCTCAGGACACGAGCGCGGTCACCACCGCACCAGCGACTTTCACTGTGGTCTACACCACGGAGAACGGTGTCCAGGAGGTGGATAGCGGGTCGTCCACCCCGCCGGTCACGCCACGGTCAATGCGACACCCTCTACACCAGCCTTGGGGACGCCCGATCAGCTGCAGTCGCCACGCCGGTGGTGAGCACGCCGGACTCGTTGCAGTCCGGGCCAGCGACGCCCACAGACTCGTCAAACGGCAAGGGCACGCCTCCTTCACATGACTCTAGGCACGATGTGCCCACGGGGCAGCCAGTGCGCTATCGGAGCTTCACCAGCTGCAGTCGCCACGCCGGTGGTGAGCACGCCGGACTCGTTGCAGTCCGGGCCAGCGACGCCCACAGACTCGTCAAACGGCAAGGGCACGCCTCCTTCACATGACTCTAGGCACGATGTGCCCACGGGGCAGCCAGTGCGCTATCGGAGCTTCACCAGCGTGCTCGAGGAAACTGAAGACCAGGCAGTGCGCGAGCAGTTCGAGCGCTGCCTACTCGTGCGCTGCCTGTTCAGCGCCGAGGAGCCGCGTGACACGGACGAGGCGCTCGCTAGCAAGGCGTGGAAAGGCGCCATGGACGTCGAGATGTAGTCCATCATTGACAACAAGACTTGGGAGCTCACTCAGCTGCCTGCTGGACACAAAGCGATCAGATTGAAGTGGGTTTATCGTGTCAAGCGAGATCCTGCAGGCAACGCCGTCAAACACAAAGCTCGCCTCGTCGCAAAGGGGTATGTACAGCGTCAGGGGGTGGATTTTGAGGAGGTTTTCGCTCCCGTAGCTCGCATGGAGACAGTACGACTGCTTCTGGCCCTGGCTACACACTCCGGATGGGAAGTTCATCACATGGATGTAAAATCAGCTTTTCTGAATGGTGATCTCACCAAAGAGGTTTATGTTGCTCAGCCGCCGGGGTACGAGATCGCCGGCAAGGAGGAGAGTGTGCTGCGCCTTCGCAAGGCCTTATACGGGCTGCATCAAGCTCCACGCGCCTGGTATGCAAAACTGGATGAATCGCTGACTGCTCTTGGATTCACTCGCAGTCCTTTGGAGCACGCAGTCTACAGGCGTGGCAATGCTCACTCGTATCTGCTGGTGGGGGTCTATGTGGATGATCTCATTATCACTGGGACTAACGCAGCGGACATAGCCTCGTTCAAGGAGCAGATGCAACAACTCTTCAAGATGAGTGATCTGGGCAAGCTGAGCTACTACTTGGGCATAGAGGTGGAGCAGAACAGCAGCGGCATCACACTCTGTCAGAAAAGCTACGCTGAGAAAATACTGGAGATCGCAAATATGGAGGGCTGCAACAACTGCCACACGTCCATGGAGTGTCGACTCAAGCTGAAGAAAGAGGACGACGGTGAGCCTTTCGACGCCACTCTGTATCACAGGGTGATTGGAAGACTGCGCTATCTGGTGAACACACGGCCTGACATAGCACATTCTGTCGGGATCGTCAGCCGGTTCATGAAGAAGCCTAGTACACATCACTGGGCTGCTCTCAAGCATATATTGAGGTATGTGAAGGGCACCAAGCACTATGGATGCAGCTACAAGAGAGGTCAGGGTGTAGCGAAACTACTTGGGTTCAGCGACAGCGATCACCCCGGCGACGTCGGTGATCGCAAGAGCACTTCCGGGCATGTTTTCTATCTTGGCAAGAACCTGATCACCTGGAGCTCTCAGAAGCAGAAGATAGTTGCGCTTTCTTCATGTGAGGCAGAATATGTGGCCATTGCAGCAGCGACCTGCCAAGGGTTGTGGTTGAGCAGACTGTTGGGAGATATAACTGGAATTGCTCCTGCGAGGTTCAAGCTCCAAGTGGACAACAAATCTGCTATAGCTTTAAGAAAAAATCCAGTACACCATGATCACAGCAAACACATTGACGTGAAGTTCCATTTTATGAGAGACTGCATGGAAAAGGATCAAGTGGAGATCGATCATGTGGGCACGCAAGATCAACTGGCCGATGCTCTAACAAAAGCGCTCGGACGAGTTCATTTCATTGAGATGAGACAGAGGCTTGGAGTGATCGGTTTGGAGCAGTGAGATTAGGGGGTGAAATGTTATGCTTAGTCTAATCTCATGCTAGCAACGTAGTTCTGTTTTTCTTTCTGTTTGTAATAATGTGTGCATGCGAGATGATGTGACCCGTACATGCACGTAGCTAGGTGATGGCTCAAGTGCTGTAGCATGCACTGACCACTTCTCCCTCTCCCGTTTTCTTCTCCTGGTGGGCGCATGCGCTGTGAGTCGTGGCCGTGGGATGGCGCGGCCATCGCGGATCATGGCGCGCCTGCCGGGAGGTAGCTAGCTAGGTTGTTGCAACTGATATAGAGAGGAATGGAAAACAGAAAAGCTGCGCGGTTGACGGCGGCACAAAACTCGCTCTCTCTCTGTCGTTCAAGTTCATAGCTCTCGCACTTTCTTTCTCTGCTCGATCGCGTGTGTTGGCAACGACATCCTTCACATTTTGGAGGAAAAAAAACATTAGTTAAGACTCAATAGAAAAATTCCTATCCTATGCATCAAATGGCATCTTTTTCTTTATAGGAATTGAGATACATGTTATCTTATTTTTTTATGATTTTCCTATTTTTACAACATTTCTATTCTATGAACCAAAGGAGGCCTCATCATTTTTAGGCGGTGGAGATTTTTCTTTGTCACAAAGAGGGAATGTTTCCGCGGAATATTGCGTAGTCCATTGAATCGGTGGGCCTAAATGTGAGCAGAAAACGGCCCTGGATGGCTGCAACAGGCATCCGTCTCCTTCCCCGTGCACTTCGAATCTCCCTTCGACGAAAACCCTAGTTCAGTTAGGAAGGGCAAGGGGAACTAGGAGGCGGGGAAGACATGGCGGCCGCGGCGGCCTCCGTTGGACACAGCAGCAGAGGCGGCGGTGGGCGGATCCATCGGCTGGAGGTGGAGAATTTTAAGTCGTACAAGGGAACGCAGACCATCGGCCCCTTCTTCGACTTCACGGCCATCATCGGTCCCAATGGCGCCGGCAAGTCCAATCTCATGGACGCCATCAGTTTTGTGCTCGGCGTCCGCTCGGCACACCTCCGTGGCGCCCAGCTCAAGGATCTCATCTACGCCCTCGACGACCGCGACAAGGAGGCCAAGGGTCGCAGGGCCTCCGTACGCCTCGTCTACAACCTCCCAGGCACCGGCGGCGAGCTTCACTTCACCCGCACCATTACCGGCGCCGGTGGCAGCGAGTACCGTATCGATGGCCGACTCGTCACGTGGGACGACTACAACGCCAAGCTCAGATCCCTCGGCATTCTCGTCAAGGCCCGCAACTTCCTCGTTTTCCAGGTCTTCACTAATTCTTCCTCCTCGATTAGCAATAATTCCGGAGACGTGACATGAGCATTTGCGTTGCAGGGTGACGTGGAATCCATTGCCTCCAAGAATCCTAAGGAGCTCACTGCACTTCTGGAGCAGATTGCAGGCTCTGACGAGCTCAGGAGGGAGTACGACGAATTGGAGGAACAGAAAACCAGTGCCGAAGAGAAATCTGCACTTGTCTATCAAGAGAAAAGGACCATCGTCATGGAGAGGAAGCAGAAGAAGGCGCAGAAGGAAGAGGCAGAGAAGCATCTGCGCTTACAGCAGGACCTGGTACTTCTCCCACACTCATTTCTTTTGTTCTGAAAAATCTCAAGTTTGGGTTACTTACCAAATATTCACATTATGCGCCCTATGTCTTTGCTTGTTTTCAGAAACTGTTAAAAACAGAGCATCTCCTATGGCAACTCTACAGCATTGAAAAAGACATGGAAACAATAGAAGCCGAACTTGAGGATGATAGACGTTCTCTTCAGGAAGCGCGCGAAGATAATCAATCCTCTGACAATGGACTTGCTGCAAAAAGGAAGGAGCAAAGTGCATTTCTCAAGAAAATTACCTTATGCGAGAAGAGTATGTCGAAGAAAAAGCTTGATATTGACAAAAAGGTAGGTGCCTTATTTTCACTCCTAAACCCCACCACTTCCATCATGGCATTTCTGTTTGTGGCTGTATGAAGAGCTTATCAAATTCTTTTCTTCTGTTCTGTTTTCTCGTGGCATCATACAACTCTTAATTACGTGTTTAATTTTTAGCTTCTTGCAATTTAGAATTTGTAGTAGAATTCTTATTAGTAGGTGAAACAAGGCTTGCCTTCTAGAGAATTAGAGCGTACCAATGTCGTTGATATTATGAATTGGGCATGTTAATTACATCCTAATTGATATGTTTCTTCTTCAGCAACCCGAGCTTCTTAGATTGAAAGAGCAAATATCTCGGCTCAAATCCAAAATCAAAAGCTGCAACAAAGAGATTGACAAAAAGAAGGATGATAACAATAAACATTTGGAAGAGATGAAAAGGCTGCAGAGTGCTTTGGCTGATGTCACAAGTGCTATTGAGGAGTTGAACGAGCAAGGCCAAGATAAAGGAGTGAAACTGCAATTAGCCGATGACCAAGTCCAGGAATATCATAGAATGTGAGTCTGACTGTCGTATCTCCATGTGTACTATCTAAGGAGAGTAACACCATTTTGTCTTGCCTATCTTTCTAGTTTCTAGGCATAAAACTAGTGTCAAAAATGGTCTTACATTATGGGATGGAGGGAGTACTTGGGAGTTGAATGAGCGAGCGAGTCTCAAAATCGTAGAATGATATGTATTTCTGAACAAACTTTGAATGCTAGAACATCTATTTGTGAGGGGGGGGGGGGGGGGAGACAAGTCTGTAGGTAGATAGTACATGCAACGAGGCCATACTGTAAGATTTGGTTTTACAATCACCTTCGCTACCTCGCGGAATCTGTGAGCTTTTGAGTTTTTTTATTAGTTATGAATAACTGCGACAAAATGGATAAATTTGAACTTTTTGAACAATGTCTTTGCATTCTTTTGATATTTGTGCGTGCATCCCTATGACGGCTTCATTGGACCTTAACTTCTGTTACAGCAAGGAAGATGCAGGAATGAGGACAGCAAAGCTGCGAGATGAGAAGGAAGTATTAGACAAAGAGCTAAATGCTGATATTGAAGCCAAAAAGAATTTAGAGGAGAATATGCAACAGCTGCGTAGCCGTGTTGATGAGATATCATCACAGGAGAGTGAATTGCAGACAAAGCTTAATAAGATTCTTCATTCAATCCCCAAGCATGAAGATGAGCTTACACGTTTACGCGAGGATCATAACAAGATTGCAAAGGAACGCCAATCTTCAGGGTTAGTCCATAGCAAAGTCCTTTGATCTCGATGGGTTGCTTGTTCGAATCATTCAGTGTATTAACTTTTGCTCTACCATAAATGTTAGTTTTGAATTTTGATGTCCAATACATTATTTTTTAAACTTTATGCAGAGCTAAGTATCTGACATTGAAGCAGAAGGTGGATGAGATAGATACGCAGTTACGTGAACTCAAAGCTGTGAAGCATGAAAGTGAGCGGGATGCTCGATTTTCAGAAACTGTTAAGAGTCTTAAGAGGCTCTTCCCTGGAGTCCATGGTCGCATGACTGAACTTTGTCGGCCCTCACAAAAGAAATACAACCTTGCTGTCACTGTTGCCATGGGAAAATTCATGGATGCAGTAGTGGTTGAAGATGAAAGCACAGGAAAGGAATGCATTAAGGTGCTGCTTTCATGATTTTAGTTAGCTTGTCTTCCAACATTTTTTTATATATTGGAAAACATATTATACTGTCCGTTTTAGTGAATGCTATTACTTACTTTTTGTTTCATCCAAAACGTATTTCTCCAGAATACATAGCACTTGTTAAATGAAATCGAACAACCAGTGCGCCACTTATATTTGCTTGCATGGTTTCCGAAGAGATGTGTGTATGCTAAAAATCGATGTAGTTCCAATCTATGGAATCTTCCTATAATTCATGTGAAGCATTAAAAGAAACTTGGATGGGTTTCAACTTATCAAATGGATGTCAAAGTCACATGGACGGATGGTTGGTGCATGATGGATAGCACCCTAAGGACGAAAGCACATGATACTCTTATTGCAAGACTTGCCTTGGGCGAACTTCACCTGAATGAGGCTACTGTAGTTCCATATCCACTGTCGTAGAATGCCACACTTTCTTAGCTACCTTGCCCACTTGTCTTACACTCATTATTTTGACATAGTTGTGGCAAACAATTCGTACACCAAAAAGATGTGGCAAACCACACTTTGTAGCCGTTTTTCTGGCAAAACAAAAGATATCAACCAAATAGGAACAGTCCATCAACCACGTTTTGCATTTGTGTTTGTCATGTTATAGAATTTTCTGATTTAAGTTGGTCCTTTACTTTTGGCATCATCCAGAACGTGCAGTAACTTTATGTCTCCTGTGCTGCAGTATTTGAAGGAACAACGTCTTCCTCCACAGACATTTATTCCCTTACAATCGATCCGTGTGAAGCCAATAACCGAGAGGTTGCGTACCCTTGGAGGATCTGCACAGTTGATCTTTGATGTGATACAATATCCTTTTTTTCTGTATCTTGGTGAATTTTGCTGCATGCTCCTTTTTTTGGGTATCCTTTCGAGTTTTCAGTGATCAAATCAAATGTTCATCTACCAGATGATTTTATCTGCCTTACTGAAATTTGTAATGCATCATTCCATGGAGTGAGAAGAGCTGTTGACATTTATCAACCTTGATTGCCCCCATGTGGATATCCATTTTCTATAAAAATTTCATTTCTGTTTCCCCCAGAAAACTTCAAAGGCCCTTTCACTTATTTTTAGACTAGTATTATTATTCAATTTTGTTTGCACACTTGCTTGCTTGTGGTTTTGTTATTTGGTGCAGTCTTTTGCTTCCTGTGTCAGTTGTCGATGAGCTATATTTCAATGACTTTGTATGGTCAAACGCAAACATTTGTGCCAAATTGTTTGGTTTTGTTTGTCATTTGTGCCTTAACATTATACATTTGATCGAGCTTTGGAGAAAGCAGTTCTGTATGCTGTTGGGAATACACTTGTCTGTGACAAACTTGATGAAGCTAAAACTCTTAGTTGGAGTGGTGAAAGGTACAAGGGTAAGTGCATGCGCTCATGTTCTGAAATGAAAATTTCTAAAAAAAAATTATGCTTACTTGGCTCTCACATGTATGTATTTAGTCGTTACTGTCGATGGGATACTTTTGACTAAATCTGGTACAATGACTGGTGGAGTAAGCGGTGGAATGGAAGCTAGATCAAATAAATGGGACGACAGCAGAATAGAATGTACATATCCTTTTTTTTTCTATTATTACCAATAGATATGTGCAATATCTTGTAATTTGCCTTACTGGGTCTTCATGCAATATGTGATGTAGCTCTGAAGAAGAAGAAAAGTAAGCTAGAGGCTGAAATGTCCGAACTTGGTTCCCCCAGGGAGTTGCAGAGAAAGGAACTTGCTGTATCTGAGAAAATAACTGGACTCGAGAAAAAGTTACATTACTCGAATGTCGAACAGGTTGGTAGATAGTTTTGACTACCTTGACAATGCTTTAAACTCTCCTAGAACAGTGCTATTTCCTGGCTGTTTCTAATACTATTTCTTGTGTGCAGAATAATCTCAAAGAGAAGCTACACAAATTGGCATCTGAGAAACATAATATTGAGAAAGAAATTGATCATCTGGAGCCAGGAAAGGAGGAGGTGATATATCCATGTGTTCAACTGTTGTTGTTTAAGTCAGGTTCCAAGTGTCACTTGTGCACCAGTCACTAATACATAATTTTCTTAGTTGGAAAGCCGTCTTGCTAAAAACGAACGGGAAGTAAGAAAGCGGGAGAAAAAAATAAATGAGATAGTCGACAGGATCTACAAGGATTTTAGCACGTCAGTTGGTGTGAAGAACATTCGTGAATATGAAGAAAAGCAACTGAAAGATGCTCAAGCACTGCAGGAGAGGAAGCTAAGTCTGAGCAATCAATTATCGAAACTGAAATACCAGTAAGTAATCCTTCATTTATTGTTTTCATGGGAATCAACTGGCCAAGTCTACATTTACTTTCATGTGCATACCTCATATGGCGTTCGGGGCATGATTTTGTTCTGCAGGCTGGAATATGAACAAAAGAGAGATATGCACGCTCCGATTGCAAAGTTAAACAACACACATGAGACCCTAGAGAAGGAGCTGAAGGGCTTGCAGGAGAGAGAAACTCGTGCTAAGGCTGATGCTGAACATATTTCAAATCAGATGGAAGAGCTGAAGGCTGAGGCTGAGGGTAGACTTCTGAAGTATCTTGTCTATTTTTCTGTAGTCCTTGACAAGATGCAACTGGGGTGGGATGCGTCCAGCCCGCACCTGCCTTCCCTGCTTGTGGTTGAGCTGGGTTGATGCGGCAGCCCGCATTGCCCGCAAGCTTCGCCGGTTAATGTGGCAGCCTGCATACGCCACAATTTTTAGTCCCAACTAATGCCTGATGGTTTCAGTTGTGCATTTTCAAATACTAAAAACTGAAGAATAAAACAACCAGAAATATGAAAAAAAAATCCTCTAAGGCCTGGTTGTTTTCTCCATCAAGTTAGAACACAAATCTCATAGCACCTGTATCTTCTCCAACTCGTTCCATCCCCAACCTAGGGCAGCCCGGTGCACGTGGCCCCTGCTTGCGCAGGGTCTGGGGAAGGGTCTGACTACTTTGGGTCTATAGTACGCAGCTTTCCCTACATTTCTGCAAGAGGCTGTTTCCATCTCCATCTTTGATGTTGTAAGAAAATGGCTGCTGACCACAGCACATCATCAAGGCGCATTCCTGTCGTTGAGTGTGATCAGTAACATGAAGTTCTTGATCACGGTCACTTGGTGAAGACTACAAATAGCTTCCCCATAAACCATATGGGAAGCATTGTCTTGTATATCATCTTCGCATGTACCCATCATACTTCAATGGACCTTCAAGCTTCAAGCATATGTCCATTCATCAATGTCTGTACGAAGTTTGTTTAAGTTCTTCGAATATATCACTCATAACCTTATGGGAAGCCTCTTCGTGTAGACCATCTTCACATGACCATCACGTGATCATCCTCAAGCTTCAAGCTTGTAGTTCCTCGAGATACCTATCTTGAACTCGCCCTTATCTACCTTGATGCCCATCTTCACTTGATTTCATCCTCACATGGGCTACTTGAAATCTTTCTTTTGTTGCAAGACCATGAGAATCACCTAACCCATATAGACATAGAAAACACATAGTATGAGTTAGTTCACAAAATACAATTCGCAAGTGCTTACCATATCACTAGATCGCATGTGGTACATTATTTGCGCTTGTGTGTTGACCGTCTAGAATTCAATCTTTGAGCTTTATCTTGGTCAACCTTTATCTTTATTCCATACTCTATCAGTCTATCTTGATGTCTTGAAGCCACATTGAACTATTCCCTTCACTTTATTGCTTCAAGACATGATAACCAATATCTCATTTCTCTCATCACCATGTCGAGTTTCTCATGTTTATTAGATTGGTCATTACTTGCTCTTCTAAATGCTTCATCACAATATCTTGAGAGGCACAATGAATTCTTTACCTGAATTACTTGCTTCAAGACTTTATCAACAATGACTCACCATACGAGCTCATCATAATCTCATCTTTGAGCCATATATGGAATTCTTCTCTTTAATCATTGTCTTGAGGTCTTGATCCATCATGACTCAACCCATAAGCCCAAGCATGACAATCTTTGAGTTCTATGATTGAATAGAAAATAGTCAATATGAAGTCTACTTCTTGATCATAATAGATTCATCACTAGAACTCAATGATCTTGATGCAAATCTTGATGTTGATGTCATTCATTCCAAATCCATCAAATCTCCTTCATGCATCACTGCTATATATTTCAGTGCAAACATTAGTACATAGGGCTTTGTTAATTACCAAAACCACACATGGGGACTATATTCACTTTCAGCCATCCGTGTCGCTGCGGCTGCTGCACCAATCTGCGGAGATAGAGCGGCGGTGGAGGAATGGCCGGGCTCTAGCCACAATCCAGTAAGGGGAGGCCTTTGGAGCTGCTAATGACTACAGCTTAGGAGAAAGGTTGCCAGTGGAGATGGAGGCGCCGCCATTGAGTCTACTGTCAGGAGATGTGGGGATATCTTTTAGGCATCTTGTGGATATGTTGGCTGTCCGCTGCAGCCAACCTGGTTCAATCCGCGGGAACAATGCGGCCATATGCAGTCAACCCACGAGAAAGTATGTGGGCTTGCTTTGGGAGGTGGGACACTGGGTTAGCAGGCAGGCTTGCCACACTTGCACCCGTAGTTCTTGATTGCCAAGTAGGTGGCTCTTTTAGGGATGCTAGTTGGCTGATTCATGTCCCTTGCCATTTAATTGGTTCATTGCTGCTTAATTTAAGTACCAAAGAACCCATATCACAGTTATTGCACCTTATTGTTCCTTAAGCTTAGTTTTCCAGCTCTACCAGAAGTAATGGCATTGTGCATTTGCTTAGTAGTATCCATACCTGAATATGTACTGTTTGGGCTGATAACTTGCTGTTTCCTTTCCATAGAGGTATACTAGTTTCATCCTTGTATTTTGTGCAAAGATTTTCTTATGGAGTTCTGTTGATTGTTTCTAAATGGTGTTTTGAAATGTAATATACAGCTGCTAGCGTTCTCAATGTTCAATAAAGCATTTTTTAGCGGCGCTTAATCTTTCTGAAGTGCTGAGTGTTGGCTAGCTTCGCTTCTGCCCTGGGTGCAGATTTTAGCGTTAAGTGTTTTTAGCGCAATCAAGGGGTCGATTTAGCGCTAGGTGCTGGCTGAGTGTGCGCGCGCCTAATCGATGAAATAGCGATGGAAACGGTCGGGCGGGAACAGAAAAGTGTAGACGGGAGGGGAAAGGGGGTATAAAGGCCACAGCCCAAATTGGCCTGGTGGCTAGGGTTGGAAGCGGAGGGGTAAGGAGAGGCTGTTGCGGCGGCTCCTGGAGGCATGGCTCCCTGGTCCTCCTTGACGTCCACTCTATTCAGTCAGGTGAAGATTGAGACTGATTCCTCCTCTCATTGTTCTTTATGCAGATCTTACTCCGCTGTTCTGTACTTCTGTACTTCTGTTCTTTAGTTCTTCTTCTTCCTCGTTTGTTCCAGATCCAGTGCAGCAGTGCTCCTATTCCTCCTCTGCAGCTCTGCCTCTCTCCTGTACTCATCTCATTCAGTCATTGCCAAATTTGTCTAGGAATTGCATAAGTATGGAGGCAGGAGATGATGCTACTGCTAGTGATGCTGCATCAGCACAAGAGAGAGCACTGACACTGAAGAGGAACTCAGAGGAATTGCATAACTATGGAGGCAGGAGATGATGATACTGCTAGTGAGAGGAACTGCATTTTATATGCTATTTCAGTTACCTATGTGCTATGTTTCATATTTTCCTGTGTATTCAAAAACAGCCAAATTCAGGCCAATTTACAAAAAATGCTTAAGCGCATAACTCATTGCTCTAAACTGTGTGGCCTTCCGCTTCGCTTCCGCTTTCGTTTTTTGAACATCGAGCGTTCTTGTGAGTGTCAACCGAGCTCTTGCTGTGAATTTTAAACTGAGCATGCCATACAAAGCGTCTTGTCAACCGAGCTCTTCATAACGAATATCAGCTTGTCCAAAATTTTAGTACATCTTGTTCCTTCTCCATTCACCTTTGTACTGATTCATGAAACTCTTCACTAAAACAGACTGGAAGTTGAAGTCAGATGAATGTGAGACAGCAATTGAGGAACTAAAGAAACAGAATGATAGTGTTGCTGCTGCATTGGCAAAGCTGGATCGCCAAGTGAAGTTAAAGGTAGGTTTCTCTAACAGTACAACTGCTTTCATCGAATATTCATTTAGACAGTTTTAATAGGGTTCTGGCTGAAGCCTGTTAAACAATTGATTTCTTTGTTGTTTTTGTTTGGGTTTGTGTTTAGACAATTTATATTGGCAATTTGAAGGCTGATGCAGTAATGAAACCATTGTTGTTCTTATAGGAGGGACAGATAGTTCAACTTAGATCACGCCAACGTGAGATTCATGAGAAGTGCGAACTGGAGCAGTTAAAGCTTCCTACAGTTAATGATCCAATGGACACTGGATCATCCTCACAGGAACTTGTCCTTGATTACAGCCAGCTTAGTGAAATCTACCTTAAAGAAGTGCAGCTGTCTGACCGTGACAAACTTGAGGCAGAGTTTAAACAAAAAATAGGTATACTAATGGCTGAGATTGAACGCACTGCTCCAAACTTAAAAGCATTGGACCAATATGAAGCACTTCAAACGAAGGAAAAAGAGGTGAGCGAGAAGTTTGAAGCAGCTAGGAAAGAAGAGCGAGAGGTAGCTGACAAGTATAACTCTGTCAAGCAAAGAAGGTATTGCCCAATTATTTTCGTCTCTAGTTATGGTACTGTTTACTTGCTTCTTTATTTTCAATGCAAATGTATGCTGATCGAACTGTGGAGTTTCGCTTGAATGATTGGCATATAGGACTAGCAAAATTCTATGGAATTCGCCCTATAGTGAGTCGTATTACAATTCACTGGCCGTCGTTTTACAACGTCGTGACTGGGAAAACCCTGGCGTTACCCAACTTAATCGCCTTGCAGCACATCCCCCTTTCGTATGTTCAGGAAGTGTTCTATTTTGGAAACCACTCGTCTAAGTGCTCAATTTATGTCAGAGCTCTAATATATTTACACAAGATCTTACTAATATATTCATTGTTGAAAACATGATAATACGTGAGCATCAATTGGTGCTACCCCAACTCTTATCATGTATAATGATGATATGTGTGATGGAGGTGTGGTAGCACCAATTGATGAGAAGCTTGTCCAACATTGTATGCGATGGTTTGGGCATATACACATACACCGCAGGCCTCCAGAAGCGCCAGTGCATATTGGAAGTGCATATATAACGTGCTGATAATATCAAGAGAAGTTGGGTAGATCAAACTTCTAGCCATGAACAGGGGTGCGTGGAAGTTAGCTATCAACGTGCCAGAACTCTGACTATGTTTTCGAGATCTTATGGGTTTCAACTCTAGCCTACCTTAACTTGTTTGGGGCAGTAAGGCATTGAAAATATGATAATATGCTGCATTCTTTTGGAAGAAATCAGACAGTGTTTGATTTCAGCTTACTATAGCCTCAGATTATTGATTATTCTTAATCAAGCATTGTCGGATTTCATGTATCTTTTTCGGTTTCAAGTTAATATATTGCCTGCTCAGGATATATTTTTGGGTCTGAATATTGTTTTGCTTAGGTATGAGCTGTTCATGGAAGCCTTTGATCATATATCTAAAGGCATAGACAAAATCTATAAGCAGTTAACAAAAAGTCACACGCATCCACTCGGAGGAACAGCATATTTAAATCTAGAAAATGAAGATGAGCCATTTCTTCATGGAATCAAGTACACAGCTATGCCACCTACGAAGCGCTTTAGGGATATGGAACAGTTATCCGGTGGGGAGAAGACTGTTGCTGCACTGGCATTGCTTTTTGCCATTCACAGGTAAAATATTTCTGGTAAACATGGCAATATATTCCCTTTATCATGTTCCCTGTTATTAATTAAAAAAGCTGTCTTGTTCATTAGTTAGTTGTAACATTGTTTGCAGTGAATGACTTAGTTATTTATACAGAAATTACATATTGTGCTTAAGTGGTCACATGTTCTCTTCAGGTGCCAATTTTGCTTCTAATACATCTTGGTGTTTCTTCTGTACCCCATGATTATGTAGTAGGTACCATTTTAAATGTAGGATAGATTACGTAATCTATATTTTCTTGGCCTTTGTAACTACAGTTTGGTAGGGTAAATTGCTCTTTTTGAACATCCCCATTTGTTGTGGTGCGTGTGAGCCACATGCAGACCTTTTGTCCAAAACGTAAACATGTGCGGCAATTGTGCAGTTTCAGGCCATCACCATTCTTCATACTGGATGAAGTCGATGCAGCTCTAGATAATTTAAATGTTGCCAAGGTTGCTGGGTTTATTCGATCAAAGTCATGCGAACGTGCTGGCGAAGAGCAAGATGGTGATGGAGGTTGTGGGTTTCAGAGTATTGTCATATCGCTGAAGGATAGCTTCTACGACAAAGCTGAAGCACTGGTTGGTGTTTATCGGGATTCAGAAAGAAGGTGAAAAGTGCACTTTTGTTAGTATTACCTTTTTTCATATTTCATGTACGCTGATCCTTCAACTCAAATCTGACATGCAGCTGCTCCAGAACCCTCACCTTCGACCTTACGAAGTATAAAGAAGCATGAAATCCACTCCTGTTGGAGTCTTCCTACGTGTTAATCTGTGATAGTGACAATTATCGTCAACTGATTCTGTATTTCAACTTGTGTATATGATTAGTGGCATGTAGTTAATGTAGAAGCGGCACAAAACTACAGTACCATTAGAAGTTATATGTGTCTTTGTGTGCTTATATGTTCTGTCTTTGCAAGAATTAGTTTCTTTTGCGGGGTTTTGCAAGAATTAGTTGATGGGCATATATCACCGCACCAGCATGCGGGAACGCCGTGTTCTTCATCTTAGGCATGTTAGGATGCTAAGCGATGGCCAAATGTCTTCCCAGGCATACAAGAGATTGCTTAATTCGACAAGAAATCTTGCCATATCGCAATGACAGGCCAAATGAGGCATATTGCAATCGATAGTAGGGTAGCCCGGTGCATGTAGCTTTCGCATGCGCATGGTCCAGGGAAGGGTCCGATCATTTTGGGTTTATTGTATGCTGCATTTTTCTACATTTTTATAAAAAAAAGTTTCCAAGACTTCAACCCATGACCTCATGGTCACAAGGCAACGGCTTTTACCGCTGTGCCAAGGACCCCCATCCATTCCAATAGATAGTAGCTGGTTGTTTTTTTGTCTGTTTCCCAAGTGATATTAACCTAATGTAAGATACTCTGATGTTGGTGCAAATGCGGTCATCAACTCTGATGTTGGTACAAATGCGGTCATCAACTCACACGTATCTTGGTGCATTCAGCTTTGTCAATTGCTTGCCACTTCAACTTTGCCAATTGTTCGATCTAACTCGATGGCGACAAGGTATTTGTTCGATCAGTTTGTCCTTTTGCACAAGGACTATGTCTGGTTGGAGGGTCTATGACTTAACACGGAAGATAAACTTCCTTCACCCTATTCTCCTCGACAATCGATTCGCCAACCGATATCGATCACTCGTGGTAAATACTTGAAGTCGATCTCCAAACCTTTACAGACTTTTTCTTCGAGAACCACACTCACTCTTGGTCTCTGGTCTCTGAAGAAATTGACACTTAACTGTCTAGAGAGTTTGCAGCTCTAAGGGTAATAGGCGGAGCGTACTAAACTTAGATTCCAGTGATGCTGAACCACTTTCTAATTCTTCGGCTCTAGGGTTTTTCTCTCAGTGGATTTAAACTCAAATCGCTCAGAGAGGGGGTTGCTCAACAATCTTCTCAGAAATCAAATGGAGTAGCCACCGGACAAAGCCGGCGCGGGGTGGCTATTTAGAGCCCCAACCTTCCTAGATGGGAAATGACAATTTTGGACACGAGGTCCAGCCAATGGCCAACCAACACGTTCTCAACGGTCGGATTTTGGAGCAACAATAACATTACTTAAAGAACAAGTAATGCTAACTCCTCGGTCCGAGGCAAATCTCTTACAGCAAAGAAGATCACAGTCTCTTGCTGGCAAGTATTTGCTCGGGGCACAAAGAGATTTCTCTCATAGCTTTCATAGGTTTGGGTTTAGCATCAGAGAATCAAAGCTTCGAAACGCTATACCCCTCTTAATAGTACGGTGGTCCTATGATTCAATGAAAGAAGAAGAACAACGAAATAAATACTACGTCTTCACTTTATCTTTATTCTTCCTCGAGCACAGTCATTTGCTTCGAACAATCACCGGACCAATTGCTTAAACTTCAGCAATTTCTAGGGGTCACTCTCGTTAGCTTTATCTTCAGTGATAACCTTCGCTGCTGTGCAGGGAGATTATCTTCGTCGTTTTCATCAAACTCCTCGATTACTCTAGGGCCTGTTACTCCGTGTGCACTAGCAAACACATAAGTCCCAAACTGTTTATGTCAAAAAACTCCAAAACATAAGGGGCCTATCATTACACCAACAATCTCCCCCCTTTTGGACGGTTGTTGACAAAACAGATAATCATCAAAGTGAAGATAGATAAGTAAATTGTAAATCGAACAAGAGTGAACTTATGTTACTTGATTCGATGATGAAATATACTCCCCCTAGATGTATGCAAGGTAAATTGATATACAATGGAATTCCTTGCAATTCATTTGAGAGTGTGAAGAATTTTCAATCATACGAGGTAATGATTCGTATTGATGACTAATAATCCAATGAGAGTAAAGTGCAATCATTCATACCTTCTGTTAACAATTTCACCTACAAAACAAAGAGCTTCGAGAAAGAGCAGTGCAGCAGGTGGGGTTATTAATATTACAACCCAAAACAGAAGTTTTACATCAGCCCACATGAAATGGTGCAATTGTCTCAAAGATAGAGCGAGAAAAACATAAACACCAAATCCAACAAAGCAAATCTATCAAACTCTCGATGTTATTCTCCCCCTTTTGTCAACTAGTGTCAAAAAGGTAATGAAACAACATGAGTGAAAAACTATGAATATGATTCAATCTGAGGCATCGCTTGAGGAACTGTCTGACGAAGTTTCTGTTTCGGAAGTGTGCGGAATATCTTCATCTTCAGCGGCAACAACAGCAACTGATCCTTCGAGACTGACTTGGGTCTTGGATGAGGAAGGAATATTGGGGCCAGCCTCATTACACTTGCGAGACAGAGGATTTTCTTCAGAAGGCTTGACAGTTGGCGAAGTGGCTTCTGATTCATCGAGCAATTTGTGCAGCTGTATTCGAAGTAAATTCGTTGAAGGTTCACGAGCTGGCAAAGGTGGAGTGGAGCGATCGTGAAAATCTTCATCATTAAACCCTTGGTCAATGTACTGATAGAGTTCTTGAAGGTGAGATTTGCTGAGTTGCTTCTTGGAGAAAAATTTCTGAAGCAATTTCCATAAACGCTTCTTGTTTTCTGTTGTAATCATATGCACAACTTTTGTTCGGTTGTGAATTGCATTAAGTTCGACAACCAGGTATTCTTTCTATTGGCGGTCTTCGGCCATATGCTTCAGTAGCAATTGTTGAGTGCGCATGCTCACTTCAAGATGTGAAGGAGGTTGAGTATTCGGCAGACGATCACGCTTGGGCAGCTTTGGTCCATTGAAAGTGTTGTGATAGTCAGAAGTACTTGACCCTGGTGCTGTACCTGAAGTGATATCTTCCATAACTTTTAGCGTATCACGCATAGGAGGAATGAAGCTCTTGTGACTGACTTTAGCAAGATATTCAGTCTTCATTGCATAGTCAACCACTTTCTGAATCCATGGTGTGAATACTTTGATAGGACACTAAGCTGAATCCATTAGGATGCACAAGAACATGTCTTCGACATCGAAGATATAACCCTGAGAGATGGCATGGATGGTGCTTCGAAGAACATCAGATATTACATTGTAAGTATTCATTCCAGCCAGCAAACAGATGGTATATGCGAGGATGTGGTATAGAGTATGATTATCGAAGGTTAAATGTTCAGGCAGAGGAGAACCGTGATAATCACAGATCTTTTCTTTATCCATTGTGCATCAGAAATCTTCATCAGTGACTGCATCAATGTTGTGAACACGAATATTAGTTTTGCCATGTTCAAATCGAGGAAAATGAAAATGAGAGACAAAGTCCATAGCAGAGCATTTGATTATTTTTCCTTCTGTGTGCTATCCGTTGTGAACACGAATATCCGTTCCATTATCCACTGTGTGCTATCTGTCTCATCGCTGGAGATATATAGAGTTGCATAAAATTGAAGAATAATCTCCCTATTCCATGGATGCTGATAGCCTAAGGCATGAGTGAGACCATAGTCTTTGATGTCTTGCAGAATTTGATTGAAGCATCCGGTGCTTTTCATGGTTGCAAAGTCTGGTAACTCACGAGGGAAAATCTTCAGGCTGTCATACAAAATACGAGAGTAGTATATCGCCTGCGCCTGAGTCCAAAATTAAGGAGAATCAGATATCCCGGGCTTCCTGTAAGGACTCTCTCGAAAGAAAAGTGGGTGAGTATTTATGTTGAACAAAGGCCCTTTGATGCCGACGCCGGTGGTAAACAAGGGCAGTCTCTCGCGAGGATATGGGTACTTTAGTTCTTCTTCAACAGAAAGTACTTCATCGCCATAGATGACGGAATCCAAATGATGAGCTGCTGGTGAGTTTGATGCTGAAGGTTTAACATCTAAGGGTCTTCGAGCTAGGACGAGTGAAATCCTCAAGGGAGAGAGATTTGTCACTTGTGCAGGGGTATATTCAGGCACCGAAGCTTTATCATTCATTTGGGGCTATTGAGGAATTTCTTCTGAAGTTGGTGGAGCAAAGGGAGGAACCGAATCTTTAGGTTCATCGAGGAAAGGAGAATCTCGTCGTTCTGACCGAGGAATCTCTCCTTCTTCAGATACTTGATGCTGAGTTGGATTTTCATCATGAGTGGGAGTAACCACAGGCACTGCTTCAGTTGGCCTTGGCGAAGATGGCTCACGTACAACTGGTCCATGAGGAACCCGTGACGCCCGGATAATTAAGCTACAATAATTCCACGCTAATGGTACCACGTCACCTTGGTTACTGTTATTAATCTACCGTTAGTTCCAAAACCGATTCAAATTCAAATTTGAATTAAAGTCAAACGATAAAAGTTTTCAAACATTAAAACTAAAATGTTCATCATGTGGAACAAATTCATTTGTTAATATTGGTGGTGAACCAACCTTTTTAGAAAGTGTTTAAATGCCCTGAACTATCTAAACTATGGCAAACAACCCCAATTTTTATCATTTCTATTTAAACAAAATTTCAACTGAATTCAAATACCTCTCAAACTTTTTGTGGCAGTTCCTAAAAATGCAATAGAAAGTTTGGGCCAAGTTCCATATTTTGCAAAAATCATTTGATGGCTTAGTTAAATACAAACAGTGCCTATTAAAAGAAAAAGCAGAAAACAAAAGAAGTTTTAGAAAGGGAAAGAGGTAGAGGAACTCCTACTGCTGCACTCGGCCATAATGGCCACAGTGCAGGCCCAGCCCATCCCCGGTCATCCCCTTGCTCTCTGTTCACCAGGCACCCCGTGGACACATGAGCGTCGTCCATGGCTGGATAGCCACGGGGCGGCCATCCCGCGCCTCCCCACCATCTACCTGCGTTGGATAAGAATGCCCCGCACCCCCTTTATCAACCCTAGCCTCACCATTCCCCCCTCGCGCCGCTCTTTCTCTCTCACACACTCTGGATCAACTAACCGCCGTGCACCGGAGCTTGGTGTCGACGACGCCGTAGCCATCGTCCTCCCCGAGCTCCAAGATGACATCCAGGAGCTGCTACTGCCTCGTCTGCATCAGCTACACTAGCAGATCGGCCGAGATCGTCCCTGTATCGTCACCATCGAGACGTCTTCTTCGCGCACGGTCCTCAGGTCGATCCACCACATCCGAGACTTCCCCGAGCCTCCCAAGCCACCCTACGAGTTCGCTGTGAGCTTGCCGTCTTTCCCCTGCCGTTCTTCCTCTCTCATTTGTCATCTAGCCGTATTTCCTGCCACATCCGTGTGCTCCCATCGACATGCTAGTCGCCGTCGTCGCATCTGGAGCTTAGCTCCCGTGCCCTGCTCGTGCTCCTACGCGCCTCTGGACGCGCCCACATGCGCGCGCCTGCGCCTCCCGCTCAATCGCCCTGGCCCACCCGCGACCGCCGCTGTCGTCACGCGCTCATCGTCCGGGCGCTCCACTCACCGCAGTCGCTCGCCGCGTCCCCGCAGTCCTCCCGCCGGAGCCACGCTCACTAATGCCCCGGCTGCCGCCTGCTGCTTTTGCTCCGCTTCGCTGCGCCGCCACCGCAGCCTCCCCTACTGCCTGCACCGCCCGCCCGAGCCATCGCCGCTCGCCTCGCCCTGCTGCTTCTGCGCCCCTCCCCTTGGCGCCGCGTCCTTAGCCCCGACGCGCGGCCCCGCCGGACCCTCCCGCGACCAAGTTCGCGCTCGCCATGCCCGGCCGCGCCCCGCACTGCTGCTGGCCAAGGCCGCCGCCATCACCTCCCACGCACGCCCCTGTTCTCTGCCGCCGCCTCTGGCCGCCGCCCGCTGCAGCCAGCCACCGCTCCCTGCGCTTGCCCGCCTGCGCCGGCTACTTCCCCTTCGCCAGCCACGCGCCCACGCCCCTGCCATCGCCGGCGCAGCCCCGGCCCGGCCACGACGCGCCCTCACGCTCGAGCGTGTTCGGGCGGGCGCCCGCGCCCATTAACCCGCCCCCGTTGGCCTCTGTGCCACTGCCATGCGAGGCCCAGTCCCCCTGGTTAAAAAGGGATAAAAACTAATTAATTAGTTAATTAGTAGAATAATTATTTAACTTAATTAATTTGCTTAATTAACTAATTAACAACCTAATTAGTCTAATTAATTCTGTTAAATAAGGAACAAACAATGACAGGTGGGTCCCTCGCGTCAATTTGACCCTGGTCAACAGACTTGACTACTGACGTCATGATGACGTCAGGCTGACATCATAATTTCTGTTTTTGGATTAATTTAAATAATAAAAATTTCAAAAATTGTTTTAAACTTCGAAAAATCATAGAAAATAAACCATAGCTCGGATGGAAAAACTTTGTACATGAAAGTTGCTCAAAACGACGAGGAAAATCCGGATACACAGCCCGTTCGTCCGCCATGCATCCCTAGCATAGCGAACACACAACTTTCCCCCTCTGGTTCATCTGTCCGAAAACGCGAAACACCGGGGATATTTTCTCGGATGTTCCCCCCTTCATCGGTACCACCTCATACCGCGTTAGGGCACCCCTAGCACCGCTACTTGTCATGTCATGCATCGCTATGCATCTGTTTGCTTAATATTTATTGTTTCTCCCTCCTCTTCTCTCGCTAGACACCGAGACCGACGCCGCTGCTACCCAGTACGACCACGGTGTTCACGACCCCTCTCTCTTGCCAGAGCAACCAGGCAAGCCCCCCCCTTGATCAACCTGATATCGCCTATTCTTCTCTCTACTGCTTGCATTAGAGCAGTGTAGCATGTTACTGCTTTCCATTAATCCTATTCTGATGCATAGCCTGTCATTGTTGCTACAACTGTTGATACCTTACCTGCAATCCTAAATGCTTAGTATAGGATGCTAGATTATCATCAGTGGCCCTACATTCTTGTCAGTCTGCCATGCTATACTATCGGGTCGTGATCACGTCGGGGGTTGATCACGGGTAAATACATACATATATACGCACTATACAGGTGGTGACTAAAGTCGGGTCGGCTCGTTGAGTACCCGCAAGTGATTCTGATGTGGGGGCTGAAGGGGCAGGTGCCTCCATCCAGGTAGTGGTGGACCTGGGTTCCTGACGGCCCCCAACTGTTACTTTGTGGCGGAGCGACAGGGCAGGCGGAGACCACCTAGGTGAGAGGTGGGCCTGGCCCTGGTCGGCATTCGCGGTTAATTCAAAATAACACGCTTAACGAGATCTGGGTATTTGATCTGAGTCTAGCTACTAGCCTATACACACTAACCAACTACGCGGGGACATTTATGGGCACTCGACGTCGTGGTATCAGCCGAAGCCTTCGTGACGTCAGCGACTGAGCGGCGCGCGCCGGGTTGGACTGGAACGCCTGCTCTTGTATAAGGGAGGCTAGGTCTGCTCACCGGCCGCGTACGCAACGTGCAGGTGTGTAATGGGCGATGGGCCCAGACCCCTGCGCCATAGGATTTAGACCGGCGTGCTGACCTCTCTGTTGTGCCTAGGTAGGGCTGCGACATGTTGATCTTCCGAGGCCGGGCATGACCCAGGAAAGTGTGTCCGGACAAAGGGGATCGAGCGTGTTGGGAAATGTGGTGCACCCCTGCAGGGAAGTTAATCTATTCGAATAGCCGCGATCTTCGGTAACAGGACGACTTGCAGTTGTACCTTGACCTTATGACAACTAGAACCGGATACTTAATAAAATACACCCTTCCAAGTGCCAGATACAACTCGTGATCGCTCTCTCACAGGGCGATGAGGGGAGGATCATCGGTTAGGATTATGCTACACGATGCTACTTGGTGAACTTACCATCTACTCTCTTCTTCTGCTGCAAGATGGAGGTTACCAGAAGCGTAGTCTTCGATAGGACTAGCTATCCCCCTCTTATTCCGGCTTTCTGCAGTTCAGTCCACATACGTTACCCCTTTTCCATTTGATACCAATGCATACATATGTAGTGTAGTTCCGTGCTTGCGAGTACTTTGGATGAGTACTCACGGTTGCTTTGCTCCCCCCTTTCCCCTTTCTATACCCGTTTTCCGCGACCATACGTTGGAGTCGAGGAGCCAGACGCCACTGTCGATGATGACTGCTTCTACTCGGGAGGTGCCTACTACTACGTGCAGGCCGCTGACGACGACCAGGAGTAGTTTAGGAGGATCCCAGGCAGGAGGCCTGCGCCTCTTTCGATATGTATCCGCGTTTGTGCTAGACTTCTTAAGTCAAACTTGTTTAACTTATGTCTGTACTCAGATATTGTTGCTTCCGCTATCTCGTCTATGATTGAGCCCTTGTATTCGAGCCCTCGAGGCCCCTGGCTTGTAATATGATGCTTGTATGATTTTTTTATTTGTAGAGTTGTGTTGTGATATCCTCCCGCGAGTCCCTGATCTTGATCATACACGTTTGCGTGTATGATTAGTGTATGATTGAATCGGGGGCGTCACAAGTTGGTATCAGAGCCGACTGCCTGTAGGAACCCCCCTTCCACACTCCTTGGCCGAAGTCGAGTCTAGTCGATGAAAACTGTTTTACTAACATGGCTGTGCGGCCCGTGGGCTCACGTCGCCACTAGGTGGTATTATGATCTTTTACTCCTCGATCCTTACTCTAGGGCTCTGATCTCTCTTCTATTCGGGATTAAATGATTTTACTAAATCCGACTCTAGGTTCTCGTAACTACTTCTCCCGAAGAGCCCCTTATCGCAGATGATCGCCTACTGCACTAGAAGATTTTGAAGATACTCTTCGATCATTCCCGAGACCCTTGTGCCCTCTGCCTTTTCAATTCCTTATTACCGATATATCCATATGTATAACGACATACACTTGTTGTTCATACAATTACTCTAAGTTTCTCTTGTTATTACAAGATGCATCGAATTGCTCTCCGACTCTTAAGAATCCCTTGTACCATAGCCTTGTAGTTCCTTGCCGCAGAAATACCCATACGCATAATTCCTCGCACTTATCGAGTATCCACTCATTCGCAGTTGTTCTTGTGTTCCACAAAAGACTTCAAAATACTATTTGATCTTTCAAAAATCCTCAACAACCTGTTGTTCTGGGAATTCTTGCATACTTGCATTCCGGTTAATTCCTTTGGTCTAGCAATTTACTTTAAAAAACCCTTAATGATTGTCATTTTGATCCTTTTGATTCAACATGTGTGTGAATGCACACAATCACCAGTTGTTCCCTGGAGTTTATCCTTCCAATATTAGACGTCATTCCGGACATGAGCTGGATCTCGACCAATCAAATTGCCATCGATTGTACCCCTAAGGCTATTCAACTTATCCATCCCTAATCAGAGCATTGCTTCTGATCCCTTGTCTTGTAATTCATAATTCCTTTGCATTTGAGCCTTGAGTTAGTCAGTTGTTTCTATAATTAGATGCACTTGCATTCGTTCTTCCTTTGATAGAGTACCGATACTCACGTCAGCTCCGTTGTAGACCACCAGACCTCTTGTTGGATTAATATCCGATAGTGTCCTTCATATTGAATAACTTTGTGAGCCTTTCCTTGGATACATAATGCCTTTGGTAAATTGTATCCTTTGCTTTCTCAAGCATGCTCTGCTATCGAGCTCGTGTTATTTACTCCGAAGTTTGTGGTATATGTTTCTATGATACTCCGATGGGTTTAACCTATGCCTTCCTTAAATCTGTGCGAACCCGAAAGATTTCACGGGTCATACTTATCGAGTATTGCACCAGGTATAACTTTCAACAACTAATGTCATTTTCGAAAAGCGAGAGGTGAATGGAAGGTTATACGTTGAAGAAGTGGGAGTCGATCTTGAACTTTGTGTTCATGCCCATGGACACGATGTATATCCTATCATGGAAGCTCCTTGTAATAATAATTATTCCCTTAATATAATATCATTTGGTATCTGTGAATTCAGCCTTTGCAATCATGGTTCCGATCATATTTTCTCCTTGATTCCATTTCTCTGACTAGTTAAAGCACTTGTCTTCTGCAGATCAATACACCTCTGCAACCTCTATTATGTTCTACCTTCGAGTATTACCCCGTGGTATCTTGATAAAATCATAGAACCATATTACCTCTTATGAGTTCTTCTTCAAGTATTATTTCTCACCGATTCCAAATTTTCCCCGGGTTCTGAGTTGTTAGACACTCAGGGACACCGATAGTGAATCGAGTCCGTAATACGATTCATTAACTCTAAGTAATTTTCGTGCTTATGAGTTTAATAATCCTTCAAGTCATTCCTAGCCCGATCGGCTATATCATTATCGTGCTAAATTTTAATTGTGCTACCTAGTCCCTCTTCTCGGAGCACTATTTTCAATGATAAGCTAATCTTACGTCGAACTTCCTCGTCATATCATTTCTCCTTGAACATCAAATTTGATTTCGAGTTTGTGTCGTACCTGTGGTTCCAATAAAACTTGCGCTTCATCATTCCTTTGACTTGATGCCATCACTGACCAATTACATCTTCATGAAATCTCTCAACAACTGTGTCGTGATCATCATCAACATTTTGACTCCTTCCAGGATATCAACGGAATTCTTGATGATAAGTGCCATCCTCATTCCTTGGTATATTGAGTTACCATCAACAAAATCCTTACCTTCCTTTCATCACAAACTTGTTCATGTTATGGATGCAACTTGCTATCCAGCTCGTATTATGATCTACCTTGAAGTATTACTGCCTTTTTGTCAAGGATGTTATGAGAATTTCACCACCTCTTGAGAATTCTTGATATAAGTGATACTTCACCATCACCATTCTTTTCTTGGTCTCCATGTTGTTCCTAAGAGGAATACCGACAGATGGACTAGTAATTTTAAAACTTCTAGCAACCTTATTGCCTTGAAGTTAATGGTCATCATTTCTTTCTTGGACCATTGGTTATCGAATCGCCATTCTAACATTGTTTGTGCTACCTAAGTCCGTATTTCGAGTGCATAGTCAACCAATGTTTAATCGTGTATGTTTTCCTCGAGCATACCTCATTATATCATTTGATATGACAAAAGTTATCTCCTTGTTCACATAGATGTGGAAATCCATCTTTTTGGAAATCTTGATGATATGTCGCTGAGTCCACCGGCCACCTCCTCATCCTCTCCTTGGTTTAATGACGAACTTTGATTTCGGAACTTGCTTCCATGGTTCATTTCCTGAGAATCTTAAAATGTCTTTGCGTCAATTTGTGTTGCACCTTTTCTTCTCGGGCATCCTGAGTCTGAGGTATCCTGACACCAATCAGATCTGAAACTCGACCAGATATGATGGTTGGAACATTTTCCAAGTGTCATAGCATTGGTCTTTCTATAACACAATAAGTTGATGCCATGCCTAGCACACCTGGCCAGAGGACCTATTGCTAAAGTATCCTTTTGGCAAGGTTAGCCATTCGTCCATGAGGAAATTGTAAGACTTATTCTATAAGTTGTTCCCGATGGATCCTTTGTGTATCCAAAGTCTGATAATTACCTAGTGACCATGACAATGCTATCTCGAAGCATGTCTATGGTACTTTGATCTTCTATAAGAACATTTGAAGCGTGATGCTAAATTTTCCTTACCAACTATCCAGACACTGTTGTATTGGTAATGTCATGAAATTCCTCTCCCCGTACCCAAATGGTTTTCTACTTTCTATGCTGTCATGGATATCATGCTCCGTTTGTCCTTGGGAAGTATATACTCCTGAAATATGTGTTTAAACACATTTTACTTTCCATTTTTTTGTTTAAATCTGATAATCGCATTTCCTCTCCATTGTTTTGTTTAACCTTTCTTGTAACTTGACTTAGCTGAGCAGTGATAATTCCCTGCTTAGTTGAGCACCTCATTGTACCACTCTGTCAGTAAAGACCCTGTTACTTTTGTTGATGACCTTCCGATAACCATCGATGGACGTGAACTTTGCCTATTGGTCCGCCTCGTTCAATGAGCAGGAGAATGGTTCTCTTCGTCCCTCGCCCTTGGTACCGATATTGTTGCCGACATAACTGATAGGCTATCCTCTAACATGCCTTGTTATCATGACTATGCAAAATATCACCGCCCTTCCTACTTATAACCCACAGTTCCACAGGATCGAAACCTGACTCTCCTGTACACCCTGTTGTCCAAGTTATTCCTCGCGCTTGACTTCGTATATGATTCACGGGCCACCTGCCTAGTAATCTATTCTGGTATCAGATGAAATACTTACTCCCATTGCTCTAAACCCCTTTCACGCTTCATTTCAGGCATCAAACGATTGCCTGCTCGCTTGAAACTTCTCAGAGTACCTTCTTACTTTGCTCTTGATATCTACTTAAGTTTCAATTCGAGAGTTACTTCCGCCACCTCTTCTGATGTTATCTACCAGATAAGCAACATTGTACCGGTTCATTATTTCGAAGTTACCCCTTGTGCTTCGTACGTAAGTTGGAGTTCCCGAGGAAAGGATGCTGACTTCATCATGATGAACTGAAGCAGGGGAATGGAGACATCAATGTGATGGATCGACCTCTTCGAGAAGAGCAACCAAGACCGAGAAGACTTGTTAGAATTTCGTAACTAGAACTTCCCCCTACTCAACCTCTTAAACCTCGGGACGAGATTTCTTGTAGTGGAGGAGAATTGTGATGCCCGGATAATTAAGCTATAGTAATTCCATGCTAATGGTACCACGTCACCTTGGTTACTGTTATTAATCCTGCGTTAGTTCCAAAACTGATTCAAATTCAAATTTGAATTAAAGTTAAACGATAAAAGTTTTCAAACATTAAAACTAAAATGTTCATCATGTGGAACATATTCATTTGTTAATATTGGTGGTGAACCAACCTTTTTAGAAAGTGTTTAAATGCCCTGAACTATCTAAACTATGGCAAACAGCCCCAATTTTTATCATTTCTATTTAAACAAAATTTCAACTAAATTCAAATACCTCTCAAACTTTTTGTGGCAGTTCCTAAAAATGCAATAGCAATTTTGGGCCAAGTTCCATATTTTGCAAAAATCATTTGATGGCTTAGTTAAATACAAACAATGACTATTAAAAGAAAAAGCAGAAAACAAAAAAAGTTTTAGAAAGGGAAAGAGGTAGAGGAACTCCTACTGCTGCACTGGGCCATAGTGGCCACAGTGCAGGCCCAGCCCATCCCCGGTCATCCCCTTGCTCTCTGTTCACCAGGCACCCCATGGACACAGGAGCGTCGTCCATGGACGGATAGCCACGGGGCGGCCATCCCGTGCCTCCCCGCCGTCTACCTGCGTTTTAAGAATGCCCCGCGCCCCCTCTATCAACCCTAGCCTCACCATTCCCCCCTCGCGCCGCTCTTTCTCTCTCTCTCGCACTCTGGCTCAACTAACCGCCGTGCACCGGAGCTTGCTGTTGACGACGCCGTAGCCATTGTCCTCCCCGAGCTCCAAGATGACATCCAGGAGCTGTTACTGCCTCGTCTGCGTCAGCTACACCAGCAGATCGGCCGAGATCGTCCCTGTATCTTCACCATCGAGACGTCTTCTTCGCGCACGGTCGTCGGGTCGATCCACCACATCCGGGACGTCCCCGAGCCTCCCAAGCCACCCTACGAGTTCGCTGTGAGCTTGCCGTCTTTCCCCTGCTGTTCTTCCTCTCTCATTTGTCATCTAGCCGTATTTCCTGCCACATCCGTGTGCTCCCATCGCCACGCTAGTCGTCGTCATCGCATCCGGAGCTTAGCTCCCGTGCCCTGCTCGTGCTCCTGCGCGCCTCTGGACGCGCCCACATGCGCGCGCCTACGCCTCCCGCTCAATCGCCCTGGCCCACCCGCGCGCAGGACCGCCGCTGCCGTCACGCGCTCGTCGCCTGGGCGCTCCGCTCACCGCAGCCGCTCGCCGCCTCCCCGCAGTCCTCCCGCCAGAGCCGCGCTCACCGGTGCCCTGGCTGCCGCCTGCTGCTTCTGCTCCGCTTCACTGCGCCGCCACCGCAGCCTCCCCTGCTGCCTCCACCGCCCGCCCGAGCCATCGCCGCTCACCTCGCCCTGCCGCTTCCTTAGCCCCGACGGGCGGCCCCGCCGGACCCTCCCGCGACCAAGTTCGCGCTCGCCATGCCCGGCCGCGCCCCGCGCTGCTGCTGGCCAAGGCCGCCGCCGTCACCTCCCACGCACGCCCCTGTTCTCCGTCGCCGCCTCACCAATTCACCCCCGCCGCCTCTGGCCGCCGCCCATTGCAGCCAGCCACCGCTCCCCGCGCTTACCCGCCTGTGCCGGCTACTTCCCCTTCGCCAGCCACGCGCCCACGCCCCTGCCGTCGCCGGCGCAGCCCCGGCCCAGCCATGGCGCGCCCTCATGCTAGAGCGTGTTCGGGCGGGCGCCCACGCCCATTAACCCGCCCCCGCTGGCCTCTGTGCCACTGCCAGGCGGGGCCCAGTCCCCCTGGTTAAAAAAGGGATAAAAAACTAATTAATTAGTTAATTAGTAGAATAATTATTTAACTTAATTAATTTGCTTAATTAACTATTTAACAACCTAATTAGACTAATTAATTATGTTAAATAAGGAACACACAATGACAGGTGGGTCCCCCGCGTCAATTTGACCCTGGTCAACACACTTGATTACTGACGTCATGATGACATCATAATTTCTGTTTTTGGATTAATTTAAATAATAACAATTTCAAAAATTGTTTTAAACTTCGAAAAATCATAGAAAATAAACCATAGCTCGGATGGAAAAACTTTGTACATGAAAGTTGCTCAGAACGACGAGGCGAATCTGGATACGCAGCCCGTTCGTCCGCCACGCATCCCTAGCATAGTGAACATGCAACTTTCCCCCTTCGGTTCATCTGTCCGAAAACGCGAAACACCGGGGATATTTTCCCGGATGTTCCCCCCTTCACCGGTACCACCTCATACCGCGTTAGGGCACCCCTAGCAGCGCTACTTGTCATGTCATGCATCACTATGCATCTGTTTGCTTAATATTTATTGTTTCTCCCTCCTCTTCTCTCGCTAGACACCGAGACCGACGCCGCTGCTACCCAGTACGACCACGGTGTTCACGACCCCTCTCTCTTGCCAGAGCAACCAGGCAAGCCCCCCCCCTTGATCAACCTGATATCGCCTATTATTCTCTCTACTGCTTGCATTAGAGCAGTGTAGCATGTTACTGCTTTCCGTTAATCCTATTCTGATGCATAGCCTGTCATTGTTGCTACAACTGTTGATACCTTACCTGCAATCCTAAATGCTTAGTATAGGATGCTAGATTATCATCAATGGCCCTACATTCTTGTCAGTCTGCCATGCTATACTATCGGGTCGTGATCATATCGGGTGTTGATCACGGGTAAATACATACATATATACGTACTATATAGGTGGTGACTAAAGTCAGGTCGGCTCGTTGAGTACCCACAAGTGATTCTGATGTGGGGGCTGAAGGGGCATGTGCCTCCATCCAGGTAGTGGTGGGCCTGGGTTCCCGACGGCCCCCAACTGTTACTTTGTGGCAGAGCGACAGGGAAGGCGGAGACCACCTAGGTGAGAGGTGGGCCTGGCCCTGGTCGGCGTTCGCGGTTAATTCAAAATAACACGCTTAACGAGATCTGGGTATTTGATCTGAGTCTGGCTACTAGCCTATACGCACTAACCAACTACGCGGGGACAGTTATGGGCACTCGACGTCGTGGTATCAGCCGAAGCCTTCATGACATCAGCGACTGAGCGGCGCACGCCGGGTTGGACTGGAACACCTGCTCTTGTATAAGGGAGGCTAGGTCTACTCACCGTCCGCGTACGCAACGTGCAGGTGTGCAATGGGCGATGGGCCCAGACCCTTGCGCCATAGGATTTAGATCGGCGTGCTGACCTCTCTGTTGTGCCTAGGTAGGGCTGCGACGTGTTGATCTTCTAAGGCCGGGCATGACCCAGGAAAGTGTGTCCGGACAAAGGGGATCGAGCGTGTTGGGAAATGTGGTGCACCCGTGCAGGGAAGTTAATCTATTCGAATAGCCGTGATCTTCGGTAACAGGATGACTTGGAGTTGTACCTTGACCTTATGACAACTAGAACCGGATACTTAATAAAATACACCCTTCCAAGTGCCAGATACAACTAGTGATCGCTCTCTCACAGGGCGACGAGGGGAGGATCATCGGTTAGGATTATGCTACACGATGCTACTTGGTGAACTTACCATCTACTCTCTTCTTCTGCTGCAAGATGGAGGTTACCAGAAGCGTAGTCTTCGATAGGACTAGCTATCCCCCTCTTATTCCGGCTTTCTGCAGTTCAGTCCACATACGTTACCCCTTTTCCATTTGATACCAATGCATACATATGTAGTGTAGTTCCGTGCTTGCGAGTACTTTGGATGAGTACTCACGGTTGCTTTGCTCCCCCCTTTCCCCTTTCTATACCCGTTTTCCGTGACCATACGTTGGAGTCGAGGAGCCAGACGCCACTGTCGATGATGACTGCTTCTACTCGGGAGGTGCCTACTACTACGTGCAGGCCGCTGACGACGACCAGGAGTAGTTTAGGAGGATCCCAGGCAGGAGGCCTGCGCCTCTTTTGATATGTATCCGCGTTTGTGCTAGACTTCTTAAGTCAAACTTGTTTAACTTATGTCTGTACTCAGATATTGTTGCTTCCGCTATCTCGTCTATGATTGAGCCCTTGTATTCGAGCCCTCGAGGCCCCTGGCTTGTAATATGATGCTTGTATGATTTTTTTATTTGTAGAGTTGTGTTGTGATATCCTCCCGTGAGTCCCTGATCTTGATCGTAGACGTTTGCATGTATGATTAGTGCACGATTGAATCAGGGGCGTCACAGAACCGAAGAACTAGCTTGCAGAGGAGAATTTTCTTTGTGAGTGTCAGCTTCTGGAGGAGGAGCATTCTTATTTGCAATTTTCTTCTTTTTCTTCTTCGAAGGATGAATGTGTCCCTTGACTAGATCATTGTAACCAGTCACATTTGCTTGATGATCAAGGCAAATTTTGTGAATGGTCTGGTCTAGATTCGAATGAAATCCCAGCCTTCTGTGACGAAGAACTTTCAACTCCTTGTTGATATCTGCATAGGATTCTTCAAGCTGCCCGATGACAAACTTGGAATTAGTAGCTTTCATGCGATTGTCAAGCTCCTTCAGTTGACCAATGAGGTCATTTATCTGAGCTAAATTATTTCTCATATCTTCGATCAGAACAAAAGCTTCAGAGATAACTTTAGAAGGAATTGGCAAAGATGACAATTCTCCATCAAATAATTTTTTAACAAAACGGTCTAGTTGCTCCATGATGAACTGATGATCAAAACAATGTGGTGCAACAGTGTATTTTCAATTTGAGCAGTCGATGGAGTAGTTTGAGCCATATTTTGCTCGGTCGGAGGCATAGAAGCCAGAGGTTGAGTCAGTTTGGAAGCAAATTGTGCAAATTTTTCTTTCACAACATCAGACTTGGGAACCTTCTGCTTGGCATCTGGTCCTTTGATTTTCTTCAATTTATCTTTTGGAAGCTTTTCTCCTGGCTTTGCTGTGCAAACATGGGCGTCGATCACGAAATCTTGCAAGTTAATTGCATCAGGATGAGGTTCGGTGTTCACCTTGTTAACCATGGTAACAGTGGTTGGTGGGGTCTTCCTCTTCAAGGTGTTCTTCTTTGGGGGTGTGACTGGAACAACATCCACACGGAAGTCTGGTAGAACAGTGGATGTGGTGACAATCACATGTTCGGTGAGAGTTGCATTAATTTCCTTTCGGGTAAGTGATGGATCATCTTGACCAGAGGAATCACTTTCAGGTTCAACTCGCTTCGCATGCCTTTTCCCCAGGGCACTCTTTTTCTTCAGAGTAGCGGATTTTGGATCGTGCTTATTCTTCATTCTGCGCTCGTCTTTTCCTTCAGCCTTTCTCTTCTCGATGTCTGACTTGATGAGACGACGATTTTCCTCTTCCTTTGCTTGATCTTTGGCGGCCTTCTTGGCGCGTTTCTCAGCATTCTTGAGGTTCATGGCCTTTTCTTTGGGATAAGAATCTGGAGTCTTGATGGAAGTTTCATGAGCATCAGGAGGTGGTGGAGGTCTTTGCTGCGGTCCACCAACTCGAATGAGTCCAATCTCATGACAAAGTTCTTGGTGTACCGAGGGTGAACCATCTTGTAGTTTAACCATTTCTTGACCCAGTGGTGCCGAATATTTTGCACACGTCCTTTTCTCTGATTTGAATCTTCTCCTGGAATGGTGTTATATTCATCGTGAGAAACAAGCTCAACTGTGTTTTTGATGGGTTGCCTGCCACCTCTTCTTTTCTTCGGGGCATCTGCTTCTTGCTCATTTGTATTTTGTTCGGCTCATTTTATTTTGCTCATTGATGGGCCTACCGTTGGGCCCTTTGGTGCTTTGGACTCGTTAGCTATTCCCCATCATCAGCCATGCTGTGAACCTTGGCAGAATCTGCAATTGACTGCATTGACCCGTGAAAGAGAATAAAAGCGAGGGAAAATGGGGACAGAGTCACAAATGATCATAGCGAAAGATTTTATCGAACAAAACATTTTGAGGAAGAATCAGACACATAATTCGATAACTGTTTCGATAGAATGAAACATATAGATCGAGTTAGTAAGTCTAAAAAATACTAGACAACGAGCTAGGCATTTCATTCGAGCGAAGCATAATCACAAACCCTAGCTCTGACAGATTCGGATGTGAGGAAAAACTAGAAATCACATCCGCACTAGAGAAGTAAAAACCTAGATCTAATATAAGCGGTAAAATTGGTGAAAATCAACCACGGACGAACCCGAATCAGAAGGAAGGAAGTTTGACCACAAACTACACATACCCTAGTTTGGTGATGTGCAGCAACTACAACGGCGCGAGGGAGAAGATATCTCGCAGCGGCATGGAATGACTCTGGTGACCTCTTTCCGATAGCAAAGCAGCGAAGGGGTCGTCCGCATTGAGCTCAAGGAGGAGCAGTGCGGCAGGGGTTTCGGTGGAGAGAGGGAGCAAGGAGAAAGAAGGTAAGGAGGACGAAGGGGGTGGTGCAGTTTATATATAGGCGAGGAAAACAACCACACATCGAGGTTAAGATCGAATGGTTTCTATACGGGGATGATTGCAATTGAATGGATAGGATGGACTGGCAGTTGATGTACAACGCGTGGCAACCGTCACAGAACGTGGTCCTAACTCAGGCAGGAAAGCCCAAACTTTGGACAGCTTTCGCCAAACAGATTAAAGTTCGGTGCGAAGCAAAATCATGGTCAAGGACACCAGATAAGTTTCGTTCCAGATAGAATCGAGCATTTGTAACGGGAAAACATAGACTGGAAGAGATAGATTAGAGGGAAAACAGGGTCCTAGGCATTTCACTGAGCAGAGAACAAAAGAGACCGAGCAAATAGCAATGAGAGAAATGCATTCGGACATAAATCAAATCCATCGAATCGAATAGAAACTAATCGAAGAAAATTGTGTTGCGTAACACACTGTATAAGAACTGTATGACCCCGAGCATCGCACAATTATCGTGGCACCCGGTTAGTCTAGTTCTTCGTTAATGTCACTCTTAGAAAGAAACTTTCACTTTGTCAAAAGTTTCAGACTTGTTGAGTGTTATGCACACATTCCTTTCAAAGATATGGAAGTGTTAGCACGAGTGCCGAGTCCAGCTTATTGCACATTAGCGAGGTCTAGGATATTTAGCTGACACCTTAACACACAGAAATTTTCTCGTCGAGAGGCTTGGTGAAGATATCAGCGAGATTGTCTTCGGTCTTGACGTGATTGACAACAATATCCTCTCGAGCCACATGATCACGAATAAAGTGATGTCTGATGGCAATGTGATTCACGTGAGAATGCTGCATAGGATTGTGTGCAATTTTGATGGCACTCTCATTGTCACAATAAAGAGGTATATGCTTGACCTTGATGCCATAATCCTTTAGTGTCTGCTTCATCCACAATAACTAAGTGCAACAAGAGCCAACAACAATATATTCGGCCTCAGCCGTAGATAGAGAAATCAATTCCGCTTCCTTGAAGACCAACAGACCAAGGATCTACCAAGGAAATGACATGTCCCCGAAGTAGATTTCCTATCAACCAAGTCACCAGCCCAATCTAAGTCTGAATAACCAACAAGATCAAACTGTGCTCCCTTAGGGTACCACAAACCTAATGTGGGGGTGTGAGCCAAATATCTCAAAATGCGCTTGACTGCTTGGTGATGCGATTCTTTCGGTGCAGCTTGATAGCGGGCACACATGCAAACACTCAACATAATGTCAGGTCTAAATGCACATAGGTAAAGAAGAGATCCAATCATCGAACGATAGGCTTTCTGCTCATAATCCTTACCGTACACATCTGCATCTAGCACTACAAAAAAATACACTTCCGTGATGATACGTGTTTGTCACAGTAGGTCACGTTTTCTGTCATGCATGTACATCCATGACAATTTTATGACAGAATCAAGATAGTCATACCTGTGCTGTCGTAGAAGTGTTCCATGACATTACCAAAATTATCATCACGGAAGTGTCCACTTCCATGACGATAAATGGTGCGTCATGGAAGTGCTTTCGTCAAGGGTGACCGACATGTGGCATCCACTAATGGGTCACCGTTAAGCTATCGGGTCTGGTTTTTGATCCGATAACCCGCTAACAACCCGAACGAATAAGGATTTTCCATGTGTAAAATTCTAATTGGTCGGAGGAAACACGTGTTGGCTCACCTTTGGGACAGATGTCATCCATTCATTGGACAAGATGCGCCTATGATACGTCGACACGTGACACGGCCCAATAGAGGCCCATTCCGGTGAAAAGGCCTTCCCATTTGACTTGGTAAAAAGGTAACGGGCCGGCCCAAGGAAAGCCTGGTAACAGCCTGTTCGTATATAGCCCATTTACGACCCGCTAACTCACGACCCGTTACAGCCTATCGAAATTAAGCCCAGTAGCTTCATCTAGGCCGTACAATATGTTTCCAGCCCGTTGTAACTTCCGGCCCATGTATGGCCCATGATGTCTTTCGGCCCATACGAGGCCATTTGTAACTCTTGGCCCATTAACGACCCGTGGTGAATCTGGCCTGCAATGAACAGTGTACCGCTTTATACCCATTAATGGCCCATTATTCCATTGGGTCGTTTCCAACCCATGTTATCTTTCGGCCTTCTCAGGGCCCATTTATTCTTGGGCTCATTTCCAACATTCGTTTACTTACAGTGTGTTACTTGCCTTTTCTGCTTATGGGCCAAATTCAGCCTGTGGTTACAATCGGCCCGTTTGCAGCCCGTTAATCCGTTGGGCCGTTTTCATAGCATCATCAACTACGGCTGATTAACAACGACACGTTATTGTCGGCCCATGAACGGATGATTCCAAATCTAGCCCGTTTACGGCCCATAATGTGGTATGTTATTGGCCCATGTTTGGCCGATCAATCATACGACCCGTAGAAGGCCCATTGATGCTACGACCCATAGAAGGCGCATTGATGCTATGGCCCGTAGAAGGCCCATTGTTTCTACGGCCCGTAGGAGGCCCATGGTAACTACAGTAAATATGTAGCCCATGGTTATTGTGGCCTAGTTTTAAAAAATAGGTTATTGCGGCCACTAGCAAACCGCGAAAAAAGAACTGCACTGACTACAAGCAAACAAATAAACAAGACAACAAGGAAATAAATAAGCAAGCAACTTACGCTAGGCTATCACGGCTATTCCACTAGGCATCAAAGTTCGCCACCAGTGCAAATATAGGGAACAAAGCAGCATATCATATACACTGGTTGTCAAAGTTGGCGACTAGTGCAAATAAACACCGGAGCAAAACAAGTCCAGAACTGAAACCACATCAGAAGAGCTCAAGAAATAATATCTTGGGTACCCATAATGCTGGGAAAAATGCTTAGCAAGCTTATTAACTTTCTCTTGTTTGGCGCTTAAATCCTCCTGAAAGAAATATGCCCTAGAGGCAATAATAAAGTTGTTATTTATATTTTACTATATCATGATAAATGTTTATTATTCATGCTAGAATTGTATTAACTGGAAACTTAGTACATGTGTGAATACATAGACAAACAGAGTGTCCTAGTATGCCTCTACTTGACTAGCTCGTTAATCAAAGATGGTTAAGTTTCCTAGCCATGGACATGTGTTGTCATTTGATGCACGGGATCACATCATTAGAGAATGATGTGATGGACTAGACCATCCGTTAGCTTAGCACTATGATCGTTTAGTTTATTGCTATTGCTTTCTTCATGACTTATACATGTTCCTATGACTATGAGATTATGCAACTCCCGAATACCGGAGGAACACTTAGTGTGCTATCAAACGTCACAACATAATGGGTGATTATAAAGATGCTCTACAAGTGTCTCTAATGGTGTTTGTTGAGTTGGCATAGATCGAGATTAGGATTTTTCACTCCAAGGTATCTCTGGGCCTCTCGGTAATGCACATCACTATAAGCCTTGCAAGCAATGTGACTAATGAGTTAGTTGCGGGATGATGCATTACGGAACGAGTAAAGAGACTTGCCGGTGACGAGATTGAACTAGGTATGATGATACCGACGATCGAATCTCGGGCAAGTAACATACCAATGACAAAGGGAACAACGTATGTTGTTATGCGGTTTGACCGATAAAGATCTTCTTAGAATATGTGAGAGCCAATATGAGCATCCAGGTTCCGCTATTGGTTATTGACTGGAGATGAGTCTCGGTCATGTCTACATAGTTCGCGAACCCGTAGGGTCCGCACGCTTAATGTTCGATGACGATTTGTATTATGAGTTATGTGATTTGATGACCGAAGTTTGTTCGGAGTCCCGGATGAGATCACATACATGAAGAGGAGTCTCAAAATGGTCGAGACGTAAATATCAATATACTGGAAGGCTATATTCGGACATCGGAAATGTTCTGAGTGGTTTGGGTATTTTTCGGAGTACCTGAGAGTTACGGGAATTCGTCGGGGAAAGTACTGGGCCTTCATGGGCCTTAGTGGAAAGGAGAGAAGGGCTACAAGGGGAGGCCGCGTGCCCCCCCATGCGCTGGTCCGAATTGGACTAGGGAGGGGGCGGCGCCCCCCTCTTTCCTTCTCCCTCTCCTCTCCTTCCTTCTTCTCCTACTTGGACTAGGAAAGGGGGAAATCTACTCCTACTAGGAGTAAGAATTACTCCTTTGGGAGCGCCCCTTGTGGCCGGTCCTCCTCCTCCTCCTCCTCCCCTCCTTTATGTACGGGGGAGGGGGCACCCCATAGACACACAAGTTGATTGTTTTAGCCGTGTGCGGTGCCCCCCTACACAGATTTCCACCTCGGTCATATCGTTGTAGAGCTTAGGCGAAGCCCTGCGTCGGTAACTTCATCATCACCGGCATCACACCGTCATGCTAATGAAACTCTCCCTCAACCTCAGCTGGATCTAGAGTTCGTGGGACGTCACCGAGCTGAACGTGTGCAGATCGCGGAGGTGCCGTACCTTCGGTGCTAGGATCGCTCGGATCGTGAAGACGTACGACTACATCAACCGCGTTGTCATAACGCTTCTGCTTACGGTCTACGAGGGTACATGGACAACACTCTCTCCTCTCGTTGCTATGCATCACCTAGATGGATCTTGTGTGTGTGTAGGATTTTTTTAAGAAATTATTGCGTTCCCTAACAGTGGCATCCGAGCCAAGTCTATGCGTAGATGTTATATGAACATGTAGAACACAAAGGAGTTGTGGGTGTGGGTATATACATATTGCTTGCCATCACTAGTTGATTCATGATTCAGCGGTATTGTTGGATGAAGCGGCTCAGACCGACATTACACGTATGCTTACGCGAGACTAGTTCTACCGATGTGCTTCGCACACATGTGGCTGGTAGGTGTCACTTTGTCCAACTTTAGTTGAATCAGATTCAATGAACATGGTTCCTTCTGAAGATCAAAAAGCAATCACTATACCACGTTGTGGTTTTTTATGCATAGGTAAGCACGGTTCTTGCTAAGCCCATAGCAGCCACGTAAAACTCGCAACAACAAAATAGAGGACTTCTAACTTGTTTTTGCAGGGCATGCTGTGATGTGATATGGTCAAGATGTGATGAGATATAAATTGTTGTATGAGATGATCATGTTTTGTTAAAGTTATCGGCAACTGGCAGGAGCCTTATGGTTGTCTCTTTATTGCATAAGATGCAAGAGCCATACAATTGCTTTACTTTATCGCTATGCGATAGCAATAGTTGCAAAAGCAATAGTTGGCAAGATGACCATATGAAGACACATTGATAGAGATCAAGATGATGGAAATCATGGTGTCATACCGGTGACGATGGAAATCATGACGGTACTTTGGAGATGGAGATCAAAGGTACAAGATGATGATGGCCATATCATGTCACATATTTTGATTGCATGTGATGTTTATCTTTTATGCATCTTATTTTGCTTACTACGATGGTAGCATTATGAGATGACCCCTTACTAAAATTTCAAGGTATAAGTGTTCTCCCTGAGTATGCACTGTTGCTACAGTTCGTCGTGCCGAGACACCACGTGATGATCGGGTGTGATAAGCTCTACGTTCACATACAACGGGTGCAAGCCAGTTTTGCACACACGTAATACTTGGGTTAAACTTGACGAGCCTAGCATATGCAGATATGGCCTCAGAACACTGAGACCGAAAGGTCGAGCGTGAATCATATAGAAGATATGATCAACATAGTGATGTTCACCATTGAAAGCTACTCCATCTCACATGATGATCGGACATGGTTTAGTTGATATGGATCACGTGATCACTTAGATGATTAGAGGGATGTCTATCTAAGTGGGAGTTCTTAAGTAATATGATTAATTGAACTTAAATTTATCATGAACTTAGTCGTGATAGTATTTTCATATCTATGTTGTAGATCAATTGCTCGCGTATAGCTTCCCCGTTTTATTTATGATATGTTACTAGAGAAAACTATGTTGAAAGATGTTAGTAGCAATGATGCGGACTAGCTCCGTGATCTGAGGATTATCCTCATTGCTGCACAGAAGAATTATGTCCTTGATGCACCGCTAGGTGACGGACCTTTTGCAGGAGCAGATGCAGACATTATGAACGTTTGTCAAGCTCGGTATGATGACTACTTGATAGTTTAGTGCGCCATACTTTACGGCTTAGAACCGGGACTTCAAAAACGTTTTGAACGCCATGGAGCATATACGATGTTTCAAGAGCTAAAATTGGTATTTCAGACTCATGCCCGAGTCGAGAGGTATGAGACCTCTGACAAGCACTTTGCCTACAAGATGGAGAAGAATAGCTCAGCTAGTGAGCATGTGCTCAGAATGTCTAAGTACTACAATCACTTGAATCAAGTGGGAGTTAATATTCCAGATAAGATAGTGATTGATAGAGTTCTCTAGTCACTATCACCAAGTTACTAGAACTTCATGATGAACTATAACATGCAAGGGATAACGGTAACGATTGCCAAGCTCTTCGTGATGCTGAAATTGGCGAAGGTAGAAATCAAGAAAAAGCGTCAAGTGTTGATGGTTGACAAGACCACTAGTTTCAAGTAAAAGGGAAAGGGAAAGAAAGGGAACTTCAAGAAGAATGGCAAGCAAGTTGCCACTCCCATGAAGAGGCCCAAAGCTAGACCTAAGCCTGAAACTGAGTGTTCCTACTGCAAAGGGAATGGTCACTGGAAGTGGAACTGCCCCAAATACTTGGCAGATAAGAAGGATGACAAAGTGAACAAAAGTATATTTGATATACATGTTATTGATGTGTACTTTACTAGTGTTCATAGTAACCCTAGGGTATTTGATACTGGTTCAGTTGCTATGATTAGTAACTTGAAATAGGAGTTATAAAATGAACAGAAACTAGTTGAGGGCGAAGTGATGATGTGTGTTGGAAGTGATTCCAAGGTTGATAAGATCACCATCGCACACTCCCTTTCCCTTCGAGATTAGTGCTGAACCTAAAATAAATGTTATTTGGTGTTTGCGTTGAGCATAATATGATTGGATCATGTTTATTGCAATACAATTATTCATTTAAGTCAAAGAATAATTGTTATTCTGTTTACATGAATAAAACCTTCTGTGGTCATACACCCAAGGTGAATGGTTTATTGAATCTCGATCGTAGTGATACACATATTGAAGCCAAAATATGCAAAGTTAATAATGACAGTGCAACTAATTTGTGGCACTGCCGTTTAGGTCATATTGGTGTAAAGCGCATGAAGAAACTCCATGATGATGGGATTTTGGAATCACTTGATTATGAATCACTTGATGCTTGCAAACCATGCCTCATGGGAAAGATGACTAAAACTCTGTTCTCCGGAACAATGGAGCGAGCCACTGACTTATTGGAAATAATACATATCGATGTATGTGGTCCGATGAGTGTTGAGGCTCGCGGCGAGTATCATTATTTTTTGACCTTCATAGATTATTTGAGCAGATATGGGTATATCTACTTAATGAAACATAAGTCTGGAACTTTTAAAAAGTTCAAAGAATTTCAGAGTGAAGTGGAAAATCATCATAACAAGAAAATAAAATTTCTATGATCTGATCGTGGAGGTGAATATTTGAGTTATGAGTTTGGTCTTCATTTGAAACAACATGGAATAGTTTCACAACTCACACCACCTGGAACACCATAGCGTAATGGTGTGTTCAAACGTCGTAACCATACTTTATTAGATATGGTGCGATCTATGATGTCTCTTACCGATTTACCACTATTGTTTTGGGGTTATGCATTAGAGACAGCTGCATTCACGTTAAATAAGGGCACCATCTAAATCCATTGAGATGACACCGTATGAACTATGGTTTGACAAGAAACCTAAGTTGTCGTTTCTTAAAAGTTTGGAGTTGCGATGCTTATGTGAAAATGTTTCAAAACGATAAGCTCGAACCTAAATTGGAGAAGTGCGTCTTCATAGGATACCCATAAAGAAACTGTTGGGTACACCTTCTATCACATATTTGAAGGCAAGATGATCCTTTCTAGAGAAGGAGTTTCTCTCGAAAGAAGTGAGTGGGGGGGGGGAAGTAGAACTTGATGAGGTAACTGTACCTTCTCTCGAATTGGAAAGTAGTTCATCAGAGAAATCTGTTCCTATGATGCCTACACCAACTAGAGAGGAAGTTAATGATGATGATCATCAAACTTCGGATCAAGTTACTACAGAACTTCGTAGGTCAACCAGAGCACGATCCGCACCAGAGTGGTACGGTAATCCTATACTGGAAGTCATGTTACTAGACCATGATGAACTTACAAACTATGTGGAAGCGATGATGAGCCCAGATTCCGCAAAATGGCTTGAGGCCATGAAATCTGAGATGGGATCCATGTATGAGAACAAAGCATGGACTTTGGTGGACTTGCCGAATGATCGGCAAGCCATAGAGAATAAATGGATCTTCAAGAGGAAGACGGACGCTGATAGTAGTGTTACTATCCACAAAGCTTGAATTGTCGAAAAACAGTTTTTGACAAGTTCAAAGTGTTGACTATGATGAGATTTTCTCATTCATAGCGATGCTTAAGTCTGTCCGAATCATGTTAGCAAATTGCCACATTTTATAAAATCTGGCAAATGGATATCAAAACTACATTCCTTAATGTATTTCTTAAAGAAGAGTTGTATATGATGCAACTAGAAGGTTTTGTCAATCCTAAAGGTGCTAACAAAATGTGCAAGCTCCAGCGATCCATCTATGGACTGGTGAAAGCATCTCGAAGTTGGAATATACGCTTTGATAAGTTGATCAAAGCATATAGTTTCATACAGACTTTCGGTGAAGCCTGTATTTACAAGAAAGTGAGTGGGAGCACTACAGCCTTTCTGATAACTATATGTGAATGGCATATTGTTGATCAGAAATGATGTAGAATTTTCTGGAAAGCATAAAGGAGTGTTTGAAAAGAGTTTTTCGAAGAAAGACCTCGGTGAAGCTGCTTACATATTAGGCATCAAGATCTATAGAGATAGATTAAGACGCTTGATAAAGATTTTTTTTAATGATTACATACCTTGACAACATTTTTGAAGTAGTTCAAAATGGAACAGTCAAAGAAGGAGTTCTTGCCTGTATTGCAAGGTGTAAAGTTGAGTAAGACTCAAAACACGACCACGGCAGAAAATATAAAGAGAATGAAAGTCATTCCCTATGCCTCAGCCAAAGGTTCTATAAAGTATGCTATGCTGTGTACCAAACCTATTGTGTACCTTGCCATGAGTTTGGCAAGGGAGTACGATATTGATCCAGGAGTTGATCACTTGACAGCGGTCAAAATTATCCTTAGAAGACTAAGGATATATTTTTCGGTTATGGAGGTGATAAAGAGTTTGTCGTAAAGAGTTATGCCGATGCAAGCATTTACACCGATCTAGATGACTCTAAGTCTCGATCTAGATACAAATTTAAAGTGGGAGCGATTAGCTATAGTAGCTCCGTGCGGAGCATTGTAGACACAGAAAATTTGCAAAATACATACGGCTCTAAATGTGGCAGACCCGTTGACTAAACTTCTCTCACAAGCAAAACATGATCACTCTTTGGGTGTTAATCATATAACGATGTGAACTAGATTATTGACTCTAGTGCAAGTGGGATACTGAAGGAAATATTCCCTAGAGGCAATAATAAAGTTGTTATTTATATTTCCTTATATCATGATAAATGTTTATTATTCATGCTAGAGTTGTACTAACCGGAAACTTAGTACATGTGTGAATACATAGACAAACAGAGTGTCCCTAGTATGCCTCTACTTTACTAGCTCATTAATCAAAGATGGTTAAGTTTCCTAGCCATGGACATGTGTTTTCATTTGATGAACGGGATCACATCATTAGAGAATGATGCGATGGACTAGACCCATCCGTTAGCTTAGCACTATGATCGTTTAGTTTATTGCTATTGCTTTCTTCATGACTTATACATGTTCCTATGACTATGAGATTATGCAACTCCCGAATACCGGAGGAACACTTAGTGTGCTATCAAATGTCACAACATAACTGGGTGATTATAAAGATGCTCTACAGGTGTCTCTAATGGTGTTTGTTGAGTTGGCATAGATCGAGATTAGGATTTTTCACTCTGATTGTCGGAGAGGTATCTCTGGGCCCTCTCGCTAATGCACATCACTATAAGCCTTGCAAGCAATGTGACTAATGAGTTAGTTGCGGGATGATGCATTACGGAACGAGTAAAGAGACTTGCCGGTGACGAGATTGAATTGGTATGATCATATCGACAATCGAATCTCGGGCAAGTAACATACCGATGACAAAGGGAACAACGTATGTTGTTATGCAGTTTGACTGATAAAGATCTTCTTAGAATATGTGAGAGCCAATATGAGCATCCATGTTCCGCTATTGGTTATTGACCGGAGATGAGTCTTGGTCATGTCAACATAGTTCTCGAACCCGTAGGGTCCGCATGCTTAAGGTTCAATGATGACTTGTATTATGAGTTATGTGATTTGATGACCGAAGTTTGTTCGGAGTCCCGGATGAGATCACGGAACTGACGAGGAGTCTCGAAATGGTCAAGACATAAAGATCTATATATTGGAAGGCTATATTCGGACATCGGAAAGGTTCTGAGTGGTTCGAGTATTTTTTGGAGTACTAGAGAGTTACGGGAATTCGCCGGGGGAAGTATTGGGCCTTCATGGGGCCTTAGTGGAAAGGAGAGAAGGGCCAAAAGGGGAGGCCGCGCCCCCCAAGGGCTGGTCTAAATTGGACTAGGGAGGGGGCGGCGCCCCCCTCTTTCCTTCTCCCTCTCCTCTCCTTCCTTCTTCTCGTACTTGGACTAGGAAAGGGGGAAACCTACTCCTACTAGGAGTAGGAATCCTCCCTTTGGGTGCGCCCCTTGTGGCCGGCCTCCTCCTCCTCCCCTCCTTTATATACGGGGGAGGGGGCACCCCATAGACACACAAGTTGATTGTTTTAGCCGTGTGTGGTGCCCCCCTCCATAGATTTCCACCTCAGTCATATAGTTGTAGAGCTTAGGCGAAGCCCTGTATCGGAAACTTCATCATCACCGTCATGCTGATGAAACTCTCCCTCGACCTCAGCTGGATCTAGAGTTCGTGGGACGTCATCAAGCTGAATGCGTGCAGATCGCGGAGGTGCCGTACCTTTGGTGCTAGGATCAGTCGGATCGTGAATACGTACGACTACATCAACCGCGTTGTCATAACGCTTCCGCTTACGGTCTACGAGGGTACGTGGACAAGACTCTCTCCTCTCGTTGCTATGCATCACCTAGATGGATCTTGCATGTGCGTAGGATTTTTTTGAAATTACTGTGTTCCCCAACACCCCCAGCACTTGCTGTTGCACCAGAAAGTATGCATCTCAATTCTGCAGGGACTTCCTCAGTCCTTCGGCTTCTTGTCGCATAACATATGATCGATGTCTTTCAACTTGAAGTTGAGTCTCAAGAAGCCGAACTGATTCAGGCAGCGAGTTTGAAGAGCTGGTGCCAGCAGTAGTAGCCAGTAACTCGAACACTACATCAAGACATGACTTTGGGGTTGTCTTGTCTTCAATATAGTTTTTAACAGCTTTCTTGGGGACCAACAGGTATGTCTCACTATCTTGAACCTTATCTGCATTACTGCCTTTACCATTGCATAACGGGGTACTCTTCTCCAATATTTTATCCGCTTTCTAAAAGAGAAACAAACAAACACACATCACAAGTTTACCACGTTGTATATGAAACCCATTTTGGTAAACCAGTTCAGTAGTAAGGTGGACATGATAACAACATGAAACAAACATCCATCTATGTAGTATGGTCACTGTATGGTCTATATCATTCTAGTTTTTGTTGCCAAATCAAGATAGAGACAGTTCGAATCATATCTATTTAAGACAAAGCAGCATAGACAAAATATAAGCGTGGGAAACTACACAGCAATAACAACACTGTAATGTGCATGGCATGAGAACATAACTGTTTATTCAATTGAAACTGAAATCAACATAGAGCAAGTTACAACCACAAACACATTAAAGAAACATGTTTAAAACATACCTGTTGCGCCATTGGAGTTTCAATTGCATCCTTCAAATTTGAAATTAGTTGGTATGAGTAAATACAGTGATGCAAGAGAAAAATAGTATAAACCATAGCTATGGAACCTGAGATGAGAACAATTCTTCTTCTGCTTCAAGCGTTGACTTGGGGTTCGGAGTGGTGGTCCTCGTGCTTTGGGCACTGCAGTTGCCTTACTAACTGCTCGTGTTTGGGTGCTCTGTGGTGGATACGATGCTGTGTCAACTGGAACTGGGTTACTATCTGCTGGGGTTGGGGTTAGAAGGGGTGTACCTGGTTCTCTGTCCAACTGGGTAGGGGTACAATCTGCGTGAGTCTGGGTTATGTGTGGTGGGGCTGGTTCTTGGGCAAGTACAACCATGGTTCTATCTACATTGACAGGTATCACAATCTTTTCTGAACACCGTGTTTTACTCCCACAGATACTGCCATCACCCCCTCCAATTGAAATGGTTGATAAACAAGAAAAGTAATTGAATGTACATACATTGTAAGATAGACAGGTGCAATGAATAGTAGGGAAGAAAACAGGGCATGAAATAATTCACATTTATGTTGTCTAACCAAATAGAATAGCAGGACATAATTTCATATATATGATGGCTAATTAAACAGGATAGCATGACACAATTTCACATGTATGATGGCTAACTAAACATGATAGAATGACATACTTCAAAATATGATGACTATGTAAATAGGATGACATGATATAACTATACGATGTGTCTATTAAAGTGGTTGGCATGCCATAAATCACAAACATGCCATCGATGGAAACATGATGACATGATATAATTCACAGATAGAATGACATAATTCAAAATATGATGACTATGCAAACAGGATGAGATGATATAACTATATTATGTCTTTAGATAATGGGTTGGCATGCCATAATTCAGATACATGCTGTCTATGTAAACATCATGGCATGATATAATTCAAATATATGATTTATATACTAAGCAAGTGGGCAGAGGGAAATCACATATATGATGTGTCAACTAAGGAGATGGCATTCAATAATGTGTATATGATGTAAAAACTAAGCATTGCAATACAACATATGCATGATATGAGTAGTATAACCCTGCCAAGTTTGAGCATACACCTCAGGGGGATAATAGGACTGGTCATCTACCTCTGAATCCTCCTCTGAAGAGCTATCTCTAACCAGCAAGATATCTGCTTCAGCAGGCAGCATTGTCTGCTCTGAAGACCTTGTTTTCACTCCAGATTTCTCCATCACCAATTCAAATGGCCGATGCACAGGAAGATAAGTTGAATATACAAACATTGTCGACAAATGCAACGAGAAATACAAAAAAGGACGGTATGATATAATTCACATATATGACGCTTGGCTAAACAACATGGCATTGCATAATTCACATATATAATGCCTTGCAACAAGATAACATTGCATAATTCACGTATATAATGTCTTGCAACAAGATGGCATTGCATAATTCACATATATGGTAATTAGACACTAAACATGTGGCATTCACACAAAGCATGTCTAAACTAAGCAAATGACATAGCAATGCAAGATACCATATGCATGATATGAGCAACATAACCCTGCCAAGTTAGAGCATGCACTTCGGGGGGAAATAGGACTGGTCATCTATCTCTGAATTCTCCTCCGAGGAGCTATCCGTAACCAGCAAGATATGCGCTTCGTCAGATAGCATTGTCTGCTCTAAAGACCTTGTTTCCACTCCAGATTTTTCCATGACCGTGCTGAATGGCTGATGCACAGGAAGAGTAATTGAATGTACTAAAATTGTTGACAAATTTAACACGTAATAAAAAATGATGGCATGATATAATTCACATATAAGATGACTGGCTAACCTGGGTGGCATTGAAAAATTCACATATATGATGCCTGGCTAAACAAGATGACATTGCATGATTCACATATACGATAAAGAAACTAAATAGATGGCATTCACACAAAGCATGTCTAAACTAAGCAGATGACATATTTGATGTATAAAGTAAGCAATGCAAGGCACCATATGCATGATATTACCAACATCAGCAGGCCAAGTTAGAGCGAAGGCCTTAGGGGGTAAATAGGAGTGGTCTTCTCCTTCTGAATCCCCCTCAAAACAGTTATCTTCCTCTTGATTACAATCTGAAATGGGTGGAGGGGGGGGGGGCTGCCTTAGCGTCCACCATGGAGCGACGTCTGCATGAAATTTTATTGCCACACAAGGCTCGTCTCTTTTGCTCTACATGTTCAGTTCCATTGTGTACAATAACTGACATGCATAGGAATAAAACATAGTAAGATTATGTAAGGAGTGCATGCACAAATCCAGAGTGATGGTAGCAAACTGTGGATAGACCCAAAACCAATGATACCAGGCAGATAATAGCTTTAGTTAAAAAATACAGATAATTGCTCCTTTAATGTTTGTTTGCACCCAACATGAAACTCATAGTAGACACCCGAGATTAACCAGATAGTAGACAGATAGTACTGATTGCTGCCCTAACATATACCCCACAACCATTTAAAAACTCAAGTTTCAACATTACTTTGGACCAGACTCAGAGTCTAATAGGTGAACACGACGATAAAGTAGCATGTCATCATATTAAGCCATGCATAACGTAAGCAGACACGGAAGAGTGCGACCTCTCTTGAGGACCCGTGTAGTCCTCAAGGTCACCTGCTCAGTTAATGATGGTAAAGCAGTTGTCGTGGCTACCAACGGCGGGGAATAAGATCTGAGGCGGTGAAAGACAGTCTGGAGAGCGGATCCCTGCTGTGGTGAACCCTTCCGTCATTGGAGCAGCTGAGCTGGGGTGGAACACAGCACAGCAGGAGCAGGACAAACCACACAAGGTTTTCTTTGACACATATCTGTAATAGGAGTAATTGTGTAAGGGCTTGTAATTTGATGATTGTAATAATGCAAGGATAGGAAATAGACATGAATAGGATAGGAATTCACGTGCAAAATAGAGAATTTAAAATCACAGAATTTCTGCCAATCTGGGTGTTTGGTTCACAAGAATTGGAAGATCACAGGGTGCAAAGAAGCATGGTGAGATTAAGTCAAACCACAAGAAAATGTACGGTTATAATGCTATTATACTACTATCTCTTAGTCTTGTGCTTCATGAATAGGAATTTGAAAAGGAGGACAAGTGGAAATTAAAATTCCTACGTTTTTTCTTTCAAGGAGACACTAAAGGAACAAATCCTATAGTTTTCCTTTGCTCCATTCCTTTGAACCAAATGCATGAATAGTAGTGCAATAGGAAACTTTCCAATTCCTATGTTTTTCCTTCACTTTTCCTTTCAAGCACTAGCGATTCTAGTAGGCAGGCTTGAGCAAGGAAAATCCTACACTCAAAAAATGTTTTTGTGCTAATTCTACTACTTTGGACCCAGGCCACTGCCCTACTAGCTCAACTCCCAGGCCCATCGACAAATGCACAACTCAAACGCCCAGAGATAAATAATGATGGCATTCAAGAGAGACCATCACAGATAGCTAAGTTGCCTGGTACCTCACAGCTTGTCATATAGTAGGATAAAATAATCGTATTTCACGTTACTACATGTGCTCAGTGGACAATATATAGAACATGTAGAGTAAAAAAGAGATGCAACAAGTGTACAACCTCTTTGGCGAAGCCATGTCTATCTCAGCGTGATTGGGTTGGTCGGTGAGGATGCCCCGGCTGACTTGGCTGTCGGAGGAGGGGAAGAAGATCTTAGGCGTCTAGAGATGGAGCCCGGGATACTACTCCGCTGTGATGGAGGGTTTCGTTGTTGGAGCAGCTCCGGTGAGTTGTACGACGCCGAGGCTAAAGCAGGACAAGAGAGGCAACATTAACCTGAGTGGAATTCTAATAGCATCCCAATAGATGATGTAAAATACATAACCACAAAGTGCTATATGTAAAATACATCAGTCGCTCATCTCTGAACTTAACTGTCAAAACTGAATTTAACTGTCAAAACTGAACTTAACTGTCGAAACTGAAGTTTGCTGTCGAAACTGAATTTTACTGTCGAAACTGAACGCACTAGTAGCAGAAAAGTAGTAGCAGCAGCGCGTGCGAGTGCCGGGGCAGCTGGTCGTGTAGCAGTTCATCTTCAACCTCCACCCCCCTGAGCCGCTAGCCACCACCGGCCAAACCGCCGCCCCCCGCTGCCCGCGGCCGACGGTGCGCCGCCCCGCCCACCCCGAAACCACTCCCCACCGCCGGTCCGCCACCACCACGACCATCCCTCTAGCCCCCCCGTGTCGAGCTTTTTCTCTGGCGATCCCCACGCCACCGCCCCGCCACCGCTAGCGACCACCGCCCCCACCCTGAACCCTAAGATAGATAGTGGGGTACCTCTCCAGCGAGGCCCCCTCCCCGCTGTGGCTGGTTCTTCCTTAACTCCGGTGAGCCCCCCACCCCTTGAAAATCGACTGACCCAAAAGTCAATTCAGTCGACTGAAGTGTAGCCAAATCAGAGCAGCATCGCAAGCAAGAGCAAGAGCGAGAGCAGCAGTGTGAGCGCGAGCAATAGCAAGAGCAGACCAGGCAGGGGACCAAGAGCAAGAGCAGAGCAGCAGGGCGAGCGAGAGCTAAAGCAGTAGCTGCTCCTACTGATGTGGACGTCGTCGCCGCTAAGGGAGCGACACCGTGGAGGAAGTGGATGGCGACGCTGCCGTGGATGGCGTCGCACCATGTCGGCTCGGGACCGAGCGCTGGCAGCACCGTGAGACCAAATCAAGAAGAAAATGTGGCGATTCGTGTACAACCTCTTTGGTGGCGCCGATTAGGCCTCAGCTTCATTCAAGGAAACGGTGATGATGCTGCTCTTCCGGTGGTGCAGGTGAAGACGGTGGTGTGGGAATGGAGGTGGCGCGGAAGACGAGAGGAACATCGGGGCAGCTCCTTGGAGCTGGAGGACGGGGTGGCTGAACCAACGGTATGACGAGATCAACGACGGATCCTCATCCAGTATGATGGATGAGGGACGTCGAGGTGTTGCTGTTGACGATGTCGTCGGGGAAGAGGCTCTGGCTGGGTGGCGGACGGAGGAGGGTGTGGGGCTTCACGGGTTTTCGTGGCCTCGGTGTACGAATGGGTGGGCGGATGGGATGGGAGTGGGGAACCATGGCATAGGGACGCGCTTGTCCGAAATGTGGGGTAAGTTACGAAAGTACCCCCCATCGATTTGAGCTAGGTGGTTCTTTTGGTTCAGGGGTATCACGAGCATTTTGTGTGTCAGGATTTCACAGGAGGTGGGAGTTTTCGCGCGTGTTGTAATTTTGGGATAGCAAGGCGCGGGTTGAGATGGAGCGAGTTTTTGGAGCACAATGAGACAACGGTATATCTTAAATATTTCGGGGTAACAAGGCGCGGGTTAAAGAGGCGGGAGTTTCGCAGCACGATAGATAGAGATGCTAGCTTGAAATTTCGGCATAACAAGGCGCAACTTGAAATTTCAGGAGAACAAGCTTAACGTGTACCCAAAAAAGACAATTTGCACCTCATCACTAGAGAGAGCCATGTCCCGTTTTACTATATTACTAGAAATGCATTCAAATACAACAAAAAATAAAAAAATTGGGACAACAAACATAACATGTACAATACCAAAACAATTTGCACTTCCCTCAACAATAAAAAACAATGTGTGTTGTCTAGCATATGGACTAAATTTGAGTACATTTTCCCTGTTTGAATGGGATTGTACACGGGTTAGTTATACAACCATCTAAATATTATGTTCACAACACATGACATGAATATAGGAGAAGTAAATTCCTATATAAATACGAACTACATGTACATAGATCTCAAATTCAAATATATATATCCATTTTATGTTGAATTCAAATCATAGTACATGTATGCTCTAGCTAGATGTTCAGAATCTAAACCATGTATGATACTACATACAATGTGTTTAACACGCACAACACACACACAAACACCATTTAGACTAGTAAGGTACACGTGCATTGCACGCATGATATTTGGCAACCAAATTATGAATAAATACCACATTATAGCATGTAAGCCTTGAGTCATATATGCATGATGTACATGTTCATTTAATTCTTATAGTTCATTTCATTCAAAATCATCTAGTTTTTATAAGAAAGCTAATCTACTTTAAGATTCATGGAATTGTGCGTTGTAAAGCATAAAGTAAAAACAAATAATGGCAAATCATGTATAAAAACATTTGGGCAATTCTGATACGGAAGATTCTAGAACAAAGAAGAAGTGCTTGTGTTTTGAGGTTTGTGCATTATGCTTAAGTTCAACCATGGAGCCTTCTAGATTGTACATGTGGCAAAATCTGGTGGAATCTAGATGATATCCAACGGCCAGTAGTGCTCAAATTTGCCATCTCTGCACCATCGGATTGGCTTCATCCAACGACCATCTTTCAAATTTAAAGTTATCCGCACACTATATAAAATATATAAATATAATATATAGGTGTATAGATATAGATATGTGATGCGAAAGCCACCCATCATATCCAATTATAATAGTGCGTCCATGCACGGATGCAATGTGGCCAAACGATGTCTGCCATCGTTATCTCAAATTCAAATCAGTCTGACCATGTTCAATGTGTATACAGTACAACATGCTCGTTTCCAAACCACACCGCGCATATCTCAGTTATATTCATGCACGCATGGGTTTCAAACATCATGATCTCTTATTCAAATATTTGAATTCAACTTTACATTGATTATGACCTCGCCTAGTCTTTTACACCCACACGGTCTTCTATTTATAATTGTACCATTGACTTTCTCTCGTGCATGCATGCACACACACTACGAGTCGGCATTATCCATCGCACACATGCAACCTTTTTCTTCAGGTCGGTCCCCCATGCATACACACACACACCTCCCCCTCTCCATCAAATCGGGCATTCTTTATCTCTCACATGCATGCGTAACGATCGATGTTCCTCTATGTTTGTGTATATATAGCTAGGTCTTTCACAGTTTTGCACACAAACCGATCAATCTACATATCTAGTGAGGTCTCACCCTCTTTCCCACTTCCACATCGATCAATCTATACCTCTCTATATAGGATTACATAGCGCATACACCCACATTAATTATATATCCAACGTCCCCCTCTCATCATCCATGCCTTCCGCTTCATCTCTCAGACGCGTGCACAGTGGCGAAGACAGGGGGCAGCAAGGGCCCTGCCCCCCTAACATCACTATATATCAAGGATAATATGAATGGGATCATTAGACAATTGCTGGTAAAATGGTTTAAGTTGATGAATTGGCCCTCCTTTTAAAGGATTAGCAATGCTTGGCCCCCTAGCTCATTTATTTTTCATGGCTCCGCCACTGCGCGCAACAACGGACATTCTCGCCCCTCTCTTTAAATATCGATCTCGCACTTGTGCACTCCTTCATAGTCTCCCTCAACTTGGACCCTCGCACCATCTTCTAGCCCCCCACCGGATTTTCCACATGTACAATCTAGCAGACTCCATGGTTGAACTTAAGCATAATGCACAAACCTCAAAACACAAGTGCTTCTCCTTTGTTCTAGAATCTTCCATATCATAATCGCCCAAACTTTTTTTCTAGTTGAATTTCCATTATTTGTTTTTACTTTATGCTTTACAACGCACAATTCCATGAATCATAAAATAGATTAAGGGCTTCTTTGATTCAAAGGATTCTCAAAGGAATTTTGGAGGATTCTAATCCTTAGGAATTTTTCCTATCTTGGTTGTTTGATTCGTAGGATTGTAAACCATAGGAATTTTTCCATAGGATTCATTTGCACTAGATTTCATAGGAAACATCCCATCCACTCAAACCTCTTTGAAAGAATCATGCGATTTTTCTATGCACAATCAAACACTCGTACAATCCTGTAGGATTCAAGATGACATTCCACTCTAATCCCATGTTTTTCCTATTTCCACGTTTTGGAAATCCTACGAATCAAAGAGGCCATAGCTTTTTTATAAAAAACTAATTGATTTTGAATGAGATGAACAATAAGCATTAAATGAACGTCTACATCAGGCATATATGACTCAAATTTTACATGCTATAGTGTGGTATTTATTCATAATTTGGTTGCCAAATCTGATGCGTGCAATGCACGTGTACCTTACTAGTACTTCGAGTATGTGCAAAACACGTAAGTTAGAATTCCAATGGCACACTACACAGTGTCTCTCTTACAGTTCATGAAGCCACATGGCACATGTGGAGGCATTGTCGCAACCTCCTTGTGTGGATTGATCACAGTAACGTGCTGCTAGTTCCAGAAGAATGTACTCGTCCTCTTTGAGGCACACTAGCGGTACATGCACAAAGCGAAGATGTGCACGCACACCACGCACGCACTCATTCCCTCGCACGAACACATGGGTACACGGGGGGATGCATTTTTGTATGAAGATCCACCCCATGTGATAATTTGACGCATGTAAAGTCCTTCACTTCATTGATGGTCAATTAATACAGCACATGCAACGTGAGGGAGGAAGAAAGACATTACTACTCCACTGCGTGCATGCGAGTAGTTAAATCATGGGTTGCTACTTCCATTGGTCTCCTTCGTATTCTGTGCCAATTTTGACCATATTTTTAAGTAACATAATATATGCATGTCATAAAAAGTGGCACAAAAAAGGGGCCAATAAACCAGGACGCAGGCAGCATGATCAATTTTTGCCAGGGCTACTGTTGGTGGCCTTTTTATTTAAATATGGACGGAGTGGAGTAGTACTATCTTTATCTTAGCCTCATAGGGCTCTCCAAGCGCCTAGGCTCGCCTCCCTGTCTCGCCCACCGGATCCCGCCATGGATAATCCCTTAGATCCCAGGATCCCGCGGCTGCCCTCTCGCTGTGGCCCGCAGCACTGCCGCTTTTGAGTGAAACCCACATGTGTTTTAGAGGGGATCCATTGATCTGGAATCACAGATCGGTGGCGTCGGAGGACATGCCAAGGCTGCGTTTCAGGTGGTGGGCAGCAAGGGAAAATCGGATCGAGGAAGCGTCGCATCGATTGGAGAGAAGTTCCAAGGAGCTGTGCCTGGCACAACACAAGGCAGAGGCACAAGTCGATCTCAGGGGAGAGATGCTGAGGGATGTCAACATCTGGCAGCGTCGCGTTGATTTCGAGCTAGGGCTAATGGCAGAGATCATATTCATAGAGTCGACTGCGGAGGAAAGAATGCGCATGCCTGCGCAATGGCATGAGCAGCCAGTGCAACTGTTCAAATGGACGGTAGGAGAAGCCAAATCCCAGGACCAGTTGCAGCGGCGCCGTTGGGCATGCATCGTAGGCGAGGTGAGCTGCCCTCCTTCCCCGCCAGCGATGCAGTGACCTAGTAGTCGATTGCTGCTGCAGTGAACTTGCAACGCCATGTCGGTTTGCAACCTTGACAATCACTCCATCTATATGTATTGTATTCCTGTGAAAATACTTGGTCGTTTGAAAAAAAGATGGTAATTGATTTATCACTAGTTTTAGAATGCTTGGCCGTGACAATCAACCGAAGCCACAACCAGAAGTCTCCCTCGCGTAATACTTTACGGCCAGTCGCACCAACAAACAGTCGGTCGGACCCGCGTCTCACCGAACGGACACGCATCGTCTTGGTCTGACATGTACGACCAGTTACATCACTGACTTGTGCGACCGCATTTTAGCAGTGGCCCCATTTGGATACTCTAACTCAGTTAGAGGTTAGAGCTAGATTCTAACCCTGAACTAACCCTGAAGTAACTCTAACCAAAGAGTTGTTTGGATGGTAGGGTTAGGTTGACAAATATTATTTCTCAATCATTTGACTACTTTGGACCCTGTTGGATGGGAGGGATAACTTTTGTTACTATTTTTTCTAGTGGGCCCAGGAGAACTAACCCAAATAAGCTCCTCTAGTGTGGGCTAGTTTTTTGAGATGGGTTAGATCCAACTAACCCAAACTAACCCATCATGTTTGGATACTTTTGGGTTATTTGAGCCAGAACTAACTAAAACTAACTCTAACTTAGTCATCCAAACAGGGCCAGTGTAGTACTCCCTCTATCTCAGTTTACAAGTCTTGCATGTGTACCTAGGTCATTAATTTGACCAACTTAATAAGAGGCATACATTATGAAAAATATATCATTACAAACTTCAAATATTCTATTTTTAATGATATATTTTTTATGTTAAACAATTTATTTTATATAAGTTACATTGACGACCTAGATACACGTGCAAGCCTTAAACTGAGACGGAGGGAGTACTTGAAATTTATGTTCCACTAAACTCATCAGGAGCCGTTTCAGGCCTCGAAACCAAAACCATCAATTAATCTTTACCTTGTTCCCATCACATTCCAAAGTACTAGTGCTACAATTAAGCGCAAGCCTTCTCACACCTACTAGTACGTACCAAACCTGAACGTGTTCCCACTATGCAGGTTTTAGTACTAGTGCTAGTACTTAGGTTATAAAAAGGGGAACTACCTAACCAAAAATTACTCTACCTTCTTCCTCATAAGTCCTTCTTCTTCGTCCGTCCTTTCCATGGCCAGTGTGCAAAGCTCTAGGTCGAGAACTACTCGTAACAAGGGAGTGGCAACCAAGGCTGCAAAAAAAAGAGAGGGCTCGCCGCCTCGCGGAGACCTCGAAAGATCTCTCACGGGCATGCAATGGCTCCCAGGAGTGCCCTAGCCGCGGAGGCGAACATGCCGAGCTGGCGGCGCTGGAGTCGTTATCCCTCGACGGCATGCCCGATCAGCTCAATAAGCACCTCAATAAGCAGAAGGAGTTCATCCACGACTTGGTGGAGCTACCGAAGGAGAGCCTGGATGACATGCCCGCTGAGCTCAATGAGCAGGGGGAGTTGACCGTTGGCTTGGTGATGCTGCTGAAGAAGAGCATTGCCTCGGAGAAGAAGGCGACCGGCGAAATCCTGCAACTTCAGGAGGACAAGGTGAAGCTCTGCCACGAGCTCGACCTGCTGAAGGAGGAGAATGCCGGCTGGATGAAGCTGCATGAGAATAGTAGTTCCTCAATGAAGATGCTGCAGGCCCTTGTCATGGAACAAAAGGAGGAGCTGGCGAAGCTCCGCATCGAGCACCCGGCTGCTGTGAAGGTACATAATGCGGCCGTGGAATAGATGCTGAAGGCTCATGTCAAGAATTCCCACATCATGGATAGAATGAAGAAGATGGCAGAGGAGACGCACAAGGAGATGGAGGTCGTGGAGGCGATGAAGAAGTAGTTACGACTCCGCGGCCAGCAACCATTCATGTAGTAGAGAGCAGCGCCCTAGACTTGTGTGTGCGTCTTCCTTGTTTTTTGGGGTGATAATCTTCCTTCTTCTTTTGCTCCTGTGTTTCTTCTTTTGCTTTGGGTGTTTCGCCGCACATGTCATGTTCTCTGCGAGGCATGAATAGAACACTGCTAACAATGAGATGACTAGCAAATTAGATCATTTTTATCACCATATGGCACTGTGCTGCCGTGTTTCATGCTCCTCCGTCGTACTCCAGTGGAAAATTTGAGTATACCGCACGGTTCTTTGCTCCTCCTCAGGTCGTCGGCACATTTATACAAGCAGTCAAATCACAAGGCCCCGCCTTCTAGAAGTAATGAGCCGTCAAATCACAAAGGCCCTCGCCTCTCTTGAAACCGACCAAGCTAGACTGCCCCACCCTCTAGCCTTTTAAAAAATGTATACTTTTGTACAGTAGTAGTATTGATGGATTGCGCCATGGAGCAAAACTAACAAGATGAAATTAAATAAAAAAGGTGGTACATATAGAGAGCACTCGTCGCCAAATTATGCATATAGTACTATTTAAAAAGCTAGTACGTGCTTAAATGGGGTGCTAAATCTATTAAAGAAATTAGCATACCTATTTAATTCTTGGGTTCTTATTATTTATGCGAGTAGTTCTGTATCACTACTTAGTTTTGCCATTAGAAGTTACAACCACTCAAAAATGCCATCGATCCGTGAGATGCCTGCTCAAAAATGCAATTAGATATCTCAAAAATGCCATCATTGAGTTAGATGTTTGCTCAAAAAGGCCATTAGACATTGTTATTTTCACGTCAAACCTGTTGACCATGTTATATGATAAAAATAAGCCGATTCTCACAATGATAAGTGTGGCCTCGCTTGTCAGGAGTAACCAAGCGAATAATTTTACAGGAAAATAAGAACACCGTTGAGATCAAGTAGGCCCCACACTTTATTTTACTGTAGCGAGATAGAGGGAGAGCTGGCATGTTGGTCCATCGGTTTTTATGTCATTATAACATGGCAAAAGATATTTGAGTCACAATAATGGTGTCCAGCACAATACACCCCTCAAATAAAACTAAGCACCCTGAAATTCTTTGACAAAACTAAGCACCCTGAAATTCTTTGACAACTAAATAGCTGGCTATATGATGTTGGCCATATATATTTTACGTATATAATGTGAAGAAATGAGTGGTAGTACTATACCAAATAAAAGATGAACTGTAAGAAATACTAGTATGTACGCACTGAAGAGTTAAAGTAACAAGAAGAAACATAACATAGTTCTGCTGGGGGCTCAACACAACACACCCCTCAAATAAAACTAAGCACACCTGAAATTAAACTAAGCAACTAATCCAGTAGACACTGCATTAGAACCACCATGAGCAATGACACTGCCACCTTACTCGGAGTCCTCGTCCACGTCCTCGACTTCGTCCTTGTCCCTCTTCCTCTTGGGCAATACTTCTTTGCTTGAACCACACACTTGGCTCTTGCTCTTCATCCAACCCTTGTAGATATTGAAACAAAGGTAGCCATCCATTGCAGTGTAGTGGTCTATATCTAGTACATTCCAGTGCCATGCACGATGAAACATGTGCGGAGGTTTCTTCAGTTTACCGTACGAAGGATGAACCATGGTTCAGGCCAGGGTCAGCATTGATGCCTGATCAGGGGAGGGCACCAGCCCATTCTTCCGGAGGTCGAAGGGGTTGCCTACAACGAGGCCTATCCAATACAGGACTTTCTGTCATTCGTAAAGTCTACAGTAACGAATTTGACTCGGTCGCCCTTGAGGAAGTTCTTAAATTCCTCGCACTCAACGTCGGCATGTCATATGTGGTAGACCAAGCATAAGTCATGCACGCAAACCTGGATCAAGGCATGCTTCATCTTCTCTTCCTCCTTTAGATTCTTCTCTTTGTCTAGGGTTGTGGTGTACTCAACATCTAGCCCAGCGACCCACTCATCATTTGAGTTTTCGAACATGTGTCTGAAGCGAGCAAGGCATCCTTTCACCGTCGTGGAAGAACGGGTGTAGATGACGTCGAACTCATCGCCAGTGATGGTTCTAACCTTGTACTCACCACTGATCATGGAGATTTGGGATGCCATGGATTTGGGAGGAGGGTTAGGATTAGTGGAACTGCCGTAATGTGAAAGGACGGGACGACTAGGAGCGAACTGCCGTAATGTTAAAGGACGTGCGAGGACGAGTAGGAGCGAATTGCCAGCGGTTTCTCGATTGTAAAAATGTTGAGTGGGGCGTGCGAATGGCAGGGTAGTGGCTTGCCTGGTGGATAAATGGATTCATGCACAGTACTATGGGGGCCATATTATATGTCAGGTCTACTCGACGCCCAATTAAATGGCTTTTGATGTCATGTCAAGTGTCGGGAAAATTACAAGTGATACAAAGCTTTCCATTCTCCCATGATACAGGCTTCCGAGAGCCCTTGGATCTGAGATCGAACAGTTGCATGGCGTGATTCTAGACCTATGGGTGAATATCCTATCCTGGAGGGTTATTCTACAAATTTTTAGCAACTTAGCATGCGACCGTTTGATATCAGATCCAAGGGCTGCTAGCAGCCCGTATCATGGTCGCGCCTACCACGATCGTTGTGTCACTCGCGCGGTCGTGCCCTTGGAGATTTAACACGGTGCGTTAGGCTATCTGATGTTGGCATGTCATACATAGTCATCAGTTAGTCACTTATACAACAAAGTTAGCTATAAGGTTGGCTATAAGAGTATTTTTTTTACTTTTGTCTATCTCTTTATTCGTAGTATTTATTGCATTTGCCAAGGAGTAACCTCTTCTAATGAAATGGTGCTTAGATGAGGTGCTAAGGGCATTAAATGGCTTAGCAACTCAAGTACCCAATGCATAGGTGCTTAGTTTTTTGTTGCTAAGTTTGCTTCATTTAATTAGCTATGGACTCAAAATTGTCTTTTCACTTGGGGTCACCAAACTAGTCTCTCTCTTCTTAATTTACTTGCCATGTCAGACTTTATGCCTATGTGGCAGGCTTAGCACATATACGAGCAAGTACAATAGTGGGCTATAAGCCCGCTTACATGGCATTTTTGCATATGTGGAGGAAAGAGGCAAGGAAAAAGTGGAGGAGTGGGCTCTCATGCAAGAGCCAACCTCTACATGGTGGAGCATTGGGAGAGGCACCTGTATACCATGGAGTTGGTCAGGAATCGGGAGACTCACGCCGGTCGTTGCGCCGCAGTTAAAATGATAATGGCAAGTCAAATCATGGGGCCCCACCTGTCCAACAGTAACTCGCTGTCAAATCACACAGCCCTACGTTTGCAGCAACCTACTCCCTCATTTTCTCGCATCTCTATCGAACCGACTAGGCGGAACTGCCCCACCTACCGCACGGGAAAAGCCCCGCCCTCAAGTTTTAAATAGTACTTCCTCCGTCCGGTGAAGAGTGTACATCTAGGTTCAAAATTTGTCCACAAAAGAGTGTACTTCTATCTTCCCAATGCACTTTAAAGTAGGAAAAAATACGTCTCTCTCATCACACGGTAATCAAGACCAATAGCAATCTACACATGGTCTTCTTAATTTCTACATGCAATTAGCTCATTGGGGGTTGGGTAATTAAAGAGGAGAGAGATCGTGGCTTGCATATTTCCAATACATTTTTTACTCAACTTCATAATTTGTCCTAAAATTTCTAGATGTACACTCTTCATTGGACGGAGGGAGTACAGTATACTAATTTTGTATCCGTAGATTGCTCCATGGAGCAAAGCCTCAAGAAAACGGCGGTACACATGTACAGAGTATACAACACGCCGTTCGCGTTCGCGTCGCACCCCAGACGGTCGGTTGGTCTGGCACGCCGCTCTCCGAATGGAACGCGCACCATATTGCATTTGCACACACATGTGGGACCGCAATTGAGAACCGACCATAGGCACACTCCCCGGCCCCACAAGTCGGGTGAGTTAATAGAAGAGAGAGACGAGCGATAGTACTAGATAAGTGTTGTACAGACGTTGGTGCCTGGATGATCCCTGCATGACACAGAAGATCAGTTCATCCATGCATGTGACCAGACTCCAGCAAACACGCCTGGATTGGCTATCATCTACATATCGTGCAGGCTGTGTTGTACATGGCTGTAGTTCTGATGAGAAATCTAAAAAAAGGTTTCTTGTCATCTCACAATATTAGGTGTCATGTGCTTCGGTTCACTGCGAGGGTTAAACAGCGACAATTGAGTTCCTCCAAGGCGCTGGTCATTGGGGGCACATGCACGAAGACTACTCGGCTGCCATCTAGGTCAAGTCGGCTATGTTAATTAGGACATCTACCAATGGACTCCTTTTCTACGAGTTTATCTTTAATTTGAGCTTTGATCCTCGTCTAGTTTGTCCATCGAGATTCATGTTGTTGTCTCCTTTGGGCAGTGAGGTTATGGTTTCTTGTCATGTGGCATTTTTTCATGTTATATGTTATAATCTGGTGCTTCAGATCAAAATGACGACAACTGCGCCTCCGGGCACATGCATGAAGACTTCTCGACAGTCATTGATGAGGTCAAGCCGGCTTCGGTAGACAAAGTAAAACTAGTAGTACTCCACTATTGTAACGCCCTCGATGCAGCTATATCTCCTACTTGTCGAAGCACGACTTAGAGGCATAACCGCATTGAAATCAATGTCGCAAGCAAGGTAATCTTCACAACAAACCATGTAAAAAGATAATAGGGGAAAAGATACATAGTTGGCTTACACTCGCCACGTCACACAAATACATGAATAACATTACAAACATCCAATACACTCATGGTCCGACTACGGTACCAAAATAAAAGATCAACCCCAACATGCGACATGGACCCCGATCGCCCCAACTGGGCACCACTACCGATCATCTGGGAAAGACACATAGTAACGAGGAGAGTCTTTCATCGAACTCCCACTTGAGCTCAAGCGCATCATCTGGAACGGTATCATCAGTCCCTGCATCTGGTTTTGGAAGTAAACTGTGAGTCACCGGGACTCAGCAATCTCGCACCCTCGCGATCAGGACTATTTAAGCTTATTGGTAAGGCAAGGTAATATGTGGAACTGCAACAAGCGACTAGCACATATGGTGGCTAACCTGTTCACAAAAGAGAGCGAGAAGAGAAGGCAATGCATGAACGAAGAATTATGATCAAGAAGTGATCCTAGAACAACCTACGTCAAGCATTACTCCAACACCGTGTTCACTTCCCGGACTCCGCCGAGAAGAGACCATCACGGTTATACACGCGGTTGATTCATTTTAATTAAGTTAAGTTTCATGTTATCTACAACCGGACATTAACAAATTCCCATCTGCCCATAACTGCGGGCACGGTTTTCGAAAGTTCAAATCCCTGCAGGGGAGTCCCAACTTAGCCCATCACAAGCTCTCACGGTCAACGAAGGATATTCCTTCTCCCGAGACATTCCGATCAGACTCGGCATCCCGGTTTTACAAGACATCCTCGATAATGGTAAAACAAGTCCGGCAACACCGCCCGAATGTGCCGACAAATCCCGATAGGAGATGCACATATCTCGTTCTCAGGGCACACTCAGCTGAGACATCCTACGAGTAACACCAACCCTCAAGTTGCCCCGAGGTGGCCCCGCAGTCTACTCGGTCGGACCAACACTCAGAGGAGCACTGGCCCAGGGGGGTTTAAATAAAGATGACCCTTGGGCTCTGGAAACCCAAGGGGAAAAAGAGGCTAGGTGGCAAATGGTAAAACCAAGGTTGGGCGTTGCTGGAGGAGTTTTATTCAAGGCAAACTGTCAAGGGGTTCCCATTATCACCCAACCGCGTAAGGAACGCAAAATCCGGGAACATAACACAGATATGACGGAAACTAGGGCGGCAAGAGTGGAACAAAACACTAGGCAAAAGGCCGAGCCTTCCACCCTTTACCAAGTATATAGGTGCATTAAGATAAACAAGATAATATGGTGATATCCCAACAATAAACAATGTTCCAACAAGGAATGATCTCCAATCTTCACCTGCAACTAGCAACACTATAAGAGGGGTTGAGCAAAGCGGTAACATAGCCAATCAACAGTTTGCTAGGACATGGTGGGTTAGAGGTTTGACATGGCAATTTGGGAGTCATGATAAGCAAGTGGTAGGTATCATAGCATAGGCATAGCAAAAGAGCGAGCATCTAGCAAGCAAAGATAGAAGTGATTTCGAGGGTATGATCATCTTGCCTGCAAAGTTGTCAGAGTTGACTTGATCCTCGTAAGCAAACTCAACGGGATCCTCGTTCGTGAACTCGTCTCCCGGCTCTACCCAAACAAGAAAAACAAGCAAAAGGAACACAATCAACCACGTGCAATGCTCAAACAACATGATGCAAACATGGTATGCTATGCGGGATGCGGTATGTGATGCATATGCAAGATTTGACAAGGAATGATTGAACCTGGCCTCAACTTGGAAATCCAATAGTGCCACTGGAAAGGTGAGGTGATCTCGGTTGAAATTGATATAAAGATCACCGGAATCGGATGCATGGTTTGGAAATGGCAAGCGAAACAAATATGGCACTGGTCTGCGATAATCAACAAGTAGCCATCTAAAAGCATCAAGATAATTATCCTACAGCACTCAAACATGACAACAAAATACATGGCAGGGATCCACTCATGATGCTTGACAAAAGATGAACACTGAGCTACGGTTAGTTCATCCATTAACAGGTTCAAACAAGCATGGAAAAAGTGCAAATGATAACAGGTTTCAGACTTAGTGAAATTAACACAAGTCTGGAATTTAACATCAGGTAGCACAGTTTAGAGCATGAAAACTACATTCTACAGGAACTTAACATGGCAAAGAAAGGCATGACATGAAGCTACTCAAAGCACTTAACAGAAGTCCCTTAGTGACCTTGAGCCAAAAGGGATCAGAAAATACAATTGCAAGCATGTGAACATGGCAGAAACATAAATAGATCTCAGACTTAGTGAAAAACTGGAGCATGCAAAACAGTTAACGAGTAGGCATGTTCACGAGCTCGATGCACTCACTACAGAGCATGGCATGACAAACTAAGCATACACCCATCAAGAATACATATCATAGAAGCTAGACATGGCAAGAACAATAACCTAGCATGCACGGATCAATAGCAACATCCTCGGCAAAATCGCTAACAAGTCAACAATCTGCCAGGATTCACGAAATAGCAAAAGTAGAGCTCGACTGAATCAAGCTAGGGTGCTCCATAAATGCAAACAAAGACATGGATGGATAGAGCACCACAAATTTAACAAATCATCCTTACTGATCATCCTCAAAAGAGGCACGGATCACTAGGAAACAACATGAACATATGGCATAACGACAAAAACAGATCAAGGACTTAGTGAAATTCTAAGTCCCTGAAATCAGCATTACCGATTTCACTACTTTGCAAGCTTGTGCTAGTCACCACACATATCACAAAAATACATGGTAAACACCTCTGTAAAGATGGCATGGCATATAACAAAACTCATGTAGAACTCAGGAGCATATCATGCACACATTAATCATGACAAAAATGACAAATATCTATTTGATGAAATAGATCTGACAATTTTATCACATAGCCCTCTTCCAACAGCATTTTGGGCATCAAGATGAGCTCAAATGAAAATGATGCAATGAGATGAAATGATGTACTCTCTGAGGCGAACATTTTGATATGCTACACGCACAAATCGGAGCTACGGATGCAGAGGTACGACATGATGAAAAACGCAAAAAAACTAGGGTTTCTGGGGATAGAAGTCAACCGGGTGAAGTTCCAGATCTGGATCCACTGTAGCTTGCATGCACAACGAGGTTTGACGGGAATGGCGCCACGGTGGCCGGACTTGCCGAGGTCGCCGGAAGGAGCTAGGAGAGGTCGGAGGGAAGCCGGCGAGGGCCCGCGGCGGCGCGGCGAGGGCGGACTTGGCACCGGCCGGAGCGGGCGGTGGAGGGACGCGGAAGCCGGTCGGGGCGGCGCGCTGGAGTTGGTGCGGTGGCCGGCGCGGTGACCCTGGCGGCGGGGCCGGTGGAAGGAGACGGCAGGTCGCGGGCGGACGAACGGGCGGCGACGCTCTCGGGATGGGCCGCGGGGGCCGGCGATGGGCTTCCCGGGCCCTGGCGGCGCGACGAACTGGGGACCGGGTGGCGGCCAATCACGCTGCGACACGTGGCAGCGGCGGTGGATTCGGACGTGTCCGGGCGGACGGAAAAGTGTCCGGCGGCGCGTGGAGAGGGAGGGGACTAGGGTTTCGTCCGGATTTCGGGGAAGGGATCTATATATAGGCATAGAGGGAGCTAGGAAGCTCCAAATGGAGTGCGGTTTTCGGCCACGCGATCGTGATCGAACGCTCTAGATGATGGAGAGGGTTTAGGTGGGTTTTGGGCCAAATTGGAAGGGTGTTGGGCTGCAACACACACGAGGCCTTTTCGGTCCCTCGGTTAACCGTTGGAGTATCGAACGAAGTCCAAATGGCACGAAACTTGACAGGCGGTCTACCGGTAGTAAACCAAGGCCGCATGGCAAGTCTCGGTCCAATCAGGAAATGTTTAACCCCCACACACGAAAAGAGATAGAAAGGGGCACCGGAGGAGATAGGAGCGCCGGAATGCAAAACGGGCAACGGGGAAAATGCTCGGATGCATGAGACAAACACGTATGCGAATGCAAAACACATGATGACATGATATGGGATGCATGACAAAGGCAACAACACATGAAGACAAAAACCCGAACCCGAGGAAAATAAAATAACTTAGCGCCGGAAACGGCAAGAGTTGGGATACATATAAGGTAAATTACATCCGGGGTGTTACAACTATATAGGCAGGAGCCTCCTCGCTTGCTTGCTAGTGTTGCTCTCTTCACACTATCTCGTCCTCTCTAGATCTAAATATGACAGCGGTGGCCACACTCTCTCTCTTTGCTCACCGCTAGTCACAGATCCAGTCGGATCCTCTCCGCCGGGAAGGTGAGAAGGTGCAAAGTTCACACGGTCATCCTCGGCGATGGCTCTTACCCACTGCCGGCATGTCCCGGTCAACGTGCCTTGCCGTTCTCTCCCAAGCACCGCCGACTAGGGAGGGCCTCTGACCCCTTCTTGCTCGTTGCCATAGTGTGGGCAGATCTAGCCTCCCACCGCCCACCTAGCGACATCCCGGCGACCCTCAGGTATAACCTCCTTCGAAACCGGCCTTGCTCTACTTCCCAAGCTCCCGACATCCCTGCATTTGTATCTTTTACTATTGCTCAGGCCCCCTCGTAGATAGGATCGATCGGCTGTTCAAAAGCCACCTAAATTTTTACTGTTAAGAGGTAAAACTAGTTCATGCAATCAAATCTAGCACTACTTGGTTCGAACAAGGAAGAAAGGGGGGGGGGGTGGGGGAAGATTTGTTACCTGAATCTAGGACTTGGACGAAAGAGGAAATAATGGGGGAGAAAAGTTGTAGAGACTGGCTGTCCAACTGGTCTCTTGGTCTAATAGGGAAATAAAGGGAAACGCAGTACAAACTCAATATAAACCTGATCTATTGGTTGAAAAAGGAAAGAAAGTGGGGACTGGGGGACAAGTCAACAGAGTAAGTCCAACACTAGATTTGCTAGCCTCACACGATATAAGGTGGCTATACCGAACAAAAATGGAATTCTTCCCTTCGGCTCAGACGTCATCCCAGACATGGGCTGATGTTCGACAAAACAAACCTTCATTGATTGTCAATCTATGTCTATTCAACTTACTTGTCTTTGATCAAATCCTCTGCTTCTGATCCACCGTTTTGGAAATCATAATTCCTTTGCATTTGAGCTTTGAATTAGTCAGTTGTTTCTATAATCTGATCTCCTTGCATTCTTTCTTCTTCTAGTTGAGTATCGATGCTCACATCAGATCCCTTGTGGACTACCAGATCCTTTGTTGAGTTTTATCCGATAGCGTCCTTCACATTCAGTAACCTTGAGAGCCTTTCCTCGGATACATAATGCCTTTGGTAAATTGTATCCCCTCTCTTGTCAACAATACTCTGCTTCCGGGCTTGAGTTATTTACTCATGAAGTTTGTGGTATATGTTCCTAAGATGCCCCGTTGGGTTGAATCTATGTCTTCCCTAAAACCATGTGAACTCGAGAGTTATGCGGGTCATACTCTACTGGCTTTTCGTCAGGTAAAATTTCAATGCTGCAACTTCTTCGAATGCGAGAAGTGAATGGAAAGTTGTGCATTAGAGAAGTGGGAGTCGACCTTGAACCTTTGTGTTCATGCCCATGGACCCGATGTGGGACTTATCATGGAAGCTTGTTATAATAATAATCCCCTTGTGATAAGTTCATCTTGTAACTATATTTGGTCCTTTGCAACCGTGGATCCGACCATATTGTTCTTCTTTGATCCCATTTCTCGGACAAGTTGAAGTACTTGACTTCCGCAGATCATTTCACCTGTCCATCCTCTATCCTGTTCTACCTTCGAGTATTACCCTGGTATCTCGAGAATATCACGGAACTACATAACTTCTTATGAGTTCTTCATCAACTATTATTTATCGCCGATTCCAAATTTTCCACGGGTTCTGACTTGTTAGTCACTCGAGAACACCGACAACTAATTCGAGTCTACACTTTTATTTCCATTGTTTTGTTTAACCTTTCTTCTGACCTAACATATTTGAGCAGTGATAATTCCCTGCTTATGTAAAAACCCCGGTGTACAAACTCTGTCAGTAAGACCTTGATACTATTGTTGATGACATTCCGGTAACCACCGACGGATGAGAACTTTGCCTATTGGTCCACCTCATTTCAATGAGCAGGAAAATGGTTCTCTTCATCCCTCACCCTTGGTACCGACGTTGTTGCCGACATAACTGACAGGATATTCTCTGACTTGTCTTGCTATCATGACCGTGCAGATGTTATCCCCTTCGTACTTTTAACCCACATGGTGGGCCCATAACCCACAGTTCCACAAGATCGGAACCTGACTCTCCGGTACAACCTTGATTCCGAGATATTATTTGCACGTGGCTTCGTATGTAATTTATGAGCTAACTTCCTCACCATGTTACATTCCGGTATCAGAGGCAACATTATTGTTCATTGCTCTGAACCCCTTCATCACCTGTTTTAGGCATCAACTTGATGCCTACCTGGCTGAAACTTGTTGAACCTCCTTATAGCACTCTCGATACATTTCCTGATGCTTCTAAAAGCATGCCGATCCTTCCAGACATCCGTCCTTATAGCTTCGCCTTTATTGCACCCCTTAAATCTCGGGATGAGATTTCTTGTAGTGGAGGAGATTTGTAATGCCCGAAAAATTAAGCTAAAGTGATCCCCTGTTAATTGTGCCAGGTCATAGCGATTACTGTTGTTAAACTCGCATTGATTCGAAACTGGTCCAAATTCAAATTTAAAATTAAAGTCAATTTTTTTATTCAAACTGTAAAACTAAAATGTTCCAATTATTCTATAATTCCCCTTGATCATTGTCATGTTGTAATCATCATCATTTCTCTCACCATTTGATCCCTAGTAAAATGTTAAGTGGTCCCAAAACAACAAAAATAAGCTTTTAAAAATAAACAAATGGTTATATATTTCCAAATGGCCCCAAACTTTGGGTGCTTCTTCAAAGTATTGCATTTGATTTATGTGCCAAGTCTCGATAAAATAAAATGCAAAACAGGAGCAAATAGATAGAAATATGATTTAAAAAGAAAGAAAGATAAAAGTAAGGACCCTGATCTAGTGGAAGTTTTAGCCCATCTAGCACCATAGCCGGCCCAACCCGACTCCCCCGTCCTCATATTCTTTCTCTGTTCACCAGGACTTCATAGCAGGCATTGATAACCCATGAGTATAGGGGATTTTTGTAGCCTTTTTCGATAAATAAGAGTGTCGAACCCAACGAGGAGCTAAAGGTAGAACAAATATTCCCTCAAGTTCTATCGAATACCGATATAACTCTATGCACGCTTGACGTTTGCTTTACCGGAAACAGGTATGAAACTATTTTGCAAGGATAAAACTACGAGTACTTTGCGAGAATAAAACTATGGATAAATTGCAAGGTAATAAAAGTGGAAAGCTTTTGTTAATAAGAAAGTCATTTATCCCTAGGCAATCGATAACAAGTAAGGGTAATCATTCGTGCAACTTTATATGAGGGAGAGGCATGAGCTTACATACTTTCTCTACTTGGATCGTATGCACTTATGATTGGAACTCTAGCAAGCATCCACAACTACTAAAGATCATTAAGGTCGTGAAACCCAACCATAGCATTAAGTATCAAGTCCTCTTTATTCCCATACGTCATACCCCACCTACTCTGCTTTAAGTTTCTGTCGCTCTCGCAACCCACCGTAAGTGAACCATGAACATATTGCAACACCCTACAATGGGGCCCCTCATGTTTGCGCAAGAACGGAGGGCATGGTAGGACAACACCATAAATAAAATATACAATCATACCAACCAAGATCACGATTAACCCACAGGACAAAAAGGATCTACTCAAACATCATAGAACAACCATAGATCGTTGGGAAATAATATATGGAGTTGAGCACCATGTTTAAGTAGAGATTACAGCGGGAGAAGAGGTGTTACACCTCTGCATAGAGGGGGAGAAAGTTGGTGTTGACGGTAGCAAGATTGTTGATGTAGATCGCTATCCCGATCATTGCCCCCGACGGCACTCCAGTGCCACCGAAAGCGAGGGGGAGAGAGCCCCTCTCCTTCTTCTTCCTTGGACTCCCCCTAGATGGGAGGAGAGTTCCCCCTCTAGTCCTTGGTCTTCATGGCCGCGGAGGGGCGGGAGCCCCTCTGTGATTGGATCTCCCTCTCTGTTCTCTTCTGTTTCACGTTCCCAGATCTGCCCGAAAACCGTTTCTTATATTCCTGGAGATCCATAACTCCGATTGCGCTGAGATTTTAACACGATTTTTTCCGGATATAAACTTCCTTGCACCTGAAGTAGAGGTCGAACCGACATACGAGGTGGGCACAACCCACCACCGCGCGCCAGGGTCTTTGGCGCGCCCTGGTGTCTTGTGCCCTGTGTGGGCCTCCATTTGCGGTGATTCCAACTCCCAAAAATCACATATATTCAAAAATAATTCTCCATAAAATTTTATTGCATTTGGACTTCGTTTGTTATGGATATTCTGCGATACAAAAAACAGGAACTGGCACTAGGCACTGGATCAGTAGGTTAGTCCATTAATTCATATAAAAAGTTGCCAAAAGTGTATAAAAGTTGTATAATATTGGCATGAAACAATCAAAAATTATAGATACGACGTAGACGTATCAGCATCCCCAAGCTTAATTCCTGCTCGTCCTCGAGCAGGTAAATGATAAAAAAGATAATTTTTGATGTGGAATTCTACCTAACATAAACTTGATCATATATCTAATCATGGCATGAATATTAAGACATAAGTGATTCAAAGCAATAGTATATAATTTGACATAAAGGTATCAATACTCAGGCATCCCAACAAACAATCATGTCTTTCAGTATATCAATGCTAAAGAAAGCTATCCCTACAAAATCATATAGTCTTGTCATGCTCTGTCTTCTTAACACAAAGTATTTATCATGCACAACCCCGATGACAAGCCGAGCAATTGGTTCATACTTTTTAACGCGCTTCAGCTTTTTCAACTCTCATGCAATACATGAGCGCAAGCCATGGATATAGCACTACAGGTGGAATAGAGTATAATGATAGGGGTAAATATAGAGAAGATAAAAAATTAGAAATTCTCACACCGATGCGGCTGACCAACGGGCTATGGAGATGCCCATCAATTGATATCAACGTGAGGAGTAGGGATTGCCATGCAACGAATGCACTAAGAGCTATAAGTGTATGAAAGCTCAATATGAAAACTAAGTGGGCGTGCATCTAATCCTATAATGAGAAATTCCCACTAGTATATGAAAGTGACAACATAGGAGATTCTCCATGAAAAACATGGTGCTACTTTGAAGCACAAGTGTGGTAAAGGATACTAACAATGCCCCTTCTCTCTTTGTTTATTTTTTCTTTTCCCTTTTTTTCTATTTCTCTTTTTTCCCTTTTTCTTTTTCTCTCATTGTCTGGAGTCTCATCCCGACTTGTGGGGGAATCATAGCCTCCATCATCCTTTCCTCACTGGGGCACTGCTCTAGTAATGAATAATGATGATCATCACACTTATATTTACTTATAACTCAAAAGAAATAAAAATTACAACTCGATACCTATGACAAAGTATGACTCTATATGAATGCCTCTGGCAATGATCTAGCATAACATGTATGAAAAATGATGAATGGTGGCTGAGCCACAACTACTATGTCAGCTATATGATCATGCAAAGCAATATGACAATGAATGCTCAAGTCATCAAACGAAAGCGGTGGAAGTTGCATGACAATATATCTCGAAATGGCCATGGAAAAGCCATAATAGGTAGGTATGGTGGCTGTTTTGAGGAAGATATAATAAGGCTTATGTGTGATAGAGCATATTATATCACGGGGTTTGGATACACCTGCGAAGTTTGCACCACGTCTCGATGTGAGAAAGGGCAATGCACAATATCGTAGAGGCTAGCAAATTGCGGAAAGGTAAGAGTGCGTATAATCCATGGACTCACATTAGTCATAAAGAACTCATATACTTATTGCAAAAGTTTATTAGCCCTCGAAGAAAAGTATTACTACGCATGCCCCTAGGGGGATATATTGGTAGGAGAAGACCATCGCTCGTCCCCGGGCTCCACTCATAAGGAAGACAATCAATAATAAATCATGCTCCAACATCATAGCATAACGAGAGACTATACGTGCATGTTTCGGGAATCACAAAACTTAACACCAATATTCTTACTAAACACAACCGTTTACTAGTTCCTCCCACATATTATCATCTCTATATCGCAAAACTATTGCAAGGAATCAAACATATCATATTCAGTGATCCATAAGTTTTATGTAGGATTTTATGACTAACCTTGCAATTGATCAATTCCTGTTGACTCCCTAAATAGATCTAAGTGAAGCATGAGAGTTGAATTCTTTCTAAAAAATACCATTCTCTAATAAATATAAGTGAAGCAAAAGAGCATCCTTCAAATAACGGTTTTTTATGTGAACAGAAACAAGCAATCCAAACTTCAAATGATATAAGTGAAGCATATGAAGCATTCTATAAAGCCACACTCAAAAGATATAAGTGAAGTGCAATGAGCTTTATATAAATCAACCGTGAACTATCTCATACCAGCATGGTGCATAAAAGAAAAATGAAAACTAAATGCAAAAGATGCTCCAAGATTTACACATATCACGTGAACGAAACGAAACCGAAAACATACCGATACTTGTTGAAGAAATATGGGATGCCTTCCGGGGCATCCCCAAGCTTAGATGCTTGAGTCTCCTTGAATATTTACTAAGGGTGCCTTGGGAATCCCCAAGCTTGAGCTCTTTCCTCTCCTCCTTCTCCTCATATCGATACCTCCTCGACCTTTGATCACTTCATCCACACAAAACTCAACAGAAAGTTTGGTAAGCCGTTAGTATAATAAAACAAATCACTACTCCAAGTACCATTGCAAACCAATTCATATTTTGTTTTTGCATTGTAGATACTGTAATATAACTTTTCCATAGCTTATACTACCGATAGAAATCGATAGTTTCATCAAAACGAGCAAAACAATGCATCAAAAACAGAATCTGTCTTAAACAAGACAGTCTGTAGTAATATGAACATTCACCATACTTCCGGTACTTCAAAAATTCTGAAAAAATAGGAAAAATAAATCTTTTTTATAGAAAGACATTGCAAAAAGTTTCAGAATCGTTTGACGTTCCAGTAAAAAAAATGTAAAATCACGCACTACAGCCAAAGTTTCTGTTTTGCACCGCACGAACCAACAAGCAATCTAATCATCCTAAAGGCAAATCTTGGCACATTATTTTTATAATAGAATGGAATTGTACAAGGGGATAATTATTTATGTTGAAAAGTTTCTGTAATTAAGATTCACAAAGTTTCCGTGAGCATGAACAAAGTTCAAGGAGCTCCCCCACTTCAACAATGCTTGTCTCTTTCACTTTCACTTCCCTTTTTGAAAAGTTTTGTGTTCCCCTCTATTTTTTTGTTTTTAAACTTCATAAAAGAACTCAACAGAAATAAATGACTCTCTAAAACTTCCGGGTTGTCTCCCTGGAAGCGCTTTCTTTAAAGCCATTAAGGTAGGCATAAAGTGCTCAAGTAATGGATCCACTCGGATCCCAAGGTATATCAAACCCAATTTTAATTAACAACGATTTGGCATTTAGTAATGAGCAAAAAGCAACATATATCAAGCAATGACAAAGTCTAACTCTCTTCCTATGCATCGGCATGTCATACAAGAACAATTCATGCACATCAAGTAAAGGACAATACATAGCATAATCAGTTTCTTGCAATTTTATCATGTTGGAAACATAGAGAGGTGGAGATATAGTTCCTCTCTCATAATAATTGCAAGTAGGAGCAGCAAGCACATGCATATTATATTCATCAAAATCATCATGTGCAACGGTAAAAGGCAACCCATCAATATAATCCTTAGCAAGATCAAACTTCTCCGATATAGTGTAGTTGGGAGAATTCAAAAAGATAATAGGACTATCATGTGTGGGTGCAATAGCAACAATTTCATTCTTAATATAAGGAACAATAGTAGGTTCATCTCCATAAGCATAACTCATATTGGCATCTTGGCCACAAGCATAGCAAGCATCATCAAAAAGGGATATTTCAAACGAATCAACGGGATCATAGCAATTATCATGGCATTCATCCTTCGATAAGAACGAAGGGAAATTAAACAATGTATAATTTGAAGAGTTACTCTCACTAGAAGGTGGGCACGGGTTATCAATCCGGTCTTCCTCCATTTGTTCTTCGCTCTCCTCATCATCTTTTTCATCCAATGAGCTCACAATTTCATCAATTCCTTCTTCCATAGACTCCTGCAAAATATTAGTCTCTTCTTGCACAACGGAGACTTTCTCAATAAATTCATCAATATCGGAATTGTATTTATAATTATCATAGCAATATTTAAGGATAGCAAGATTTTTAAGTCTATAAACTGAATCATCAAAACCTTCAAACTTTTTAAACAAAGATTCAATTTCACATGCATCCTTAAAATCAACAAATTCTTCTATTCGTTCCACATCATAATAATCATATATACCTCTAACATAATAAGCCAAGGTTTGATTATCATTAAATTCACATGAAAAGGGAAGATGTGGAGCATTCATCCTAGAGCAACAAGTATAATCACATCTCTGGCATAAATCCCAAGCATACCATTGCAACATTTCAATTTTATCCCATAAAAGTTTTCCCTTTGAGTTAAGCGATAATCCCTAAAGTATTCACGTTGATCCAACGTTACTCCCATTATCAAGTTGAATGGGGTTTTCTCAGGATTATCAAAGTAGTGCATAATATTTTTCACATAACGAGCATCGAGGGTTTTAGGAGGTTCCCCATCTCCATGAGTAGCAAGTAAAACTAACTTTTTTGGTGTTTCGTGTTCCATATCCATAACTAAAGATAGAGAACAACTTAGAACAGGAAATAAAAACTACTTAGTGATAAAGCAAACAAGCACACACGAGAATATTCACCCCACACTATTGCTCCCCAGCAACGGCGCCAGAAAAAAAAGGTCTTGATAACCCACAAGTATAGGGGATGATTTGCAGCCTTTTTCGATAAATAAGAGTGTCGAACCCAATGAGGGGCTAAAGGTAGAACAAATATTTCCTCAAGTTCTATCGACCACCGATATAACTCTACACACGCTTGACGTTTGCTTTACCGGAAACAAGTATGAAACTATTTTGCAAGGATAAAACTACAAGTACTTTGTGAGAATAAAACCATCTATAAATTGCAAGGTAATAAAAGTGGAAAGCTTTTGTCAATAAGAAAGTCATTTGTCCCTAGGCAATCGATAACAATTACCGGTAATCATTCTTGCAACTTTATATGAGGGAGAGGCATGAGCTAACATACTATCTCTACTTGGATCATATGCACTTATGATTGGAACTCTAGCAAGCATCCACAACTACTAAAGAACATTAAGGTCGTGAAACCCAACCATAGCATTAAGTATCAAGTCCTCTTTATTCCCATACGTCATACCTCACCTACTAGGGTTTAAGTTTCTGTCGCTCTCGCAACCCACCGTAAGCGAACCATGAATGTATTGCAACACCCTACAGCGGGGCCCCTCACATTTGCGCGAGAATGGGGGGCATGGTAGGACAGAACCATAAATAAAATATACAATCATACCAACCAAGATCACGATTAACCCACAGGACAAAAATGATCTACTCAAACATCAAAGAATAACCATAGATCATTGGGAAATAATATATGGAGTTGAGCACCATGTTTAAGTAGAGATTACAGCGGGGAGAAGAGGTGTTACACCGCTGCATAGAGGGGGAGAAAGTTGGTGTCGACGGTAGCAAGATTGTTGATGTAGATCGCCGTCCCGATCGTTGCCCTCGGCGGCACTCCGGCGCCACCGGAAGCGAGTGGGGGAGAGCCCCCTCCTTCTTCTTATTCCTTGGCCTCTCCCCTAGATGGGAGGAGAGTTTCCCCTCTGGTCCTTGGTCTCCATGGCCGCGGAGGGGTGGGAGCCCTCCGAGATTGGATCTCCCTCTCTGTTCTCTTCTGTTTCGTGTTCCCAGATCTGGCCGAAAACCGTTTCTTATATTACCGGAGATCTGTAACTCCGATTGCGCTGAGATTTTAACATGATTTTTTCACGATATAAGCTTCCTTGCGCCCGAAGTAGAGGTCCAACCGACATACGAGGTGGGCACAACCCACCACCGCGCGCTAGGGGCCTCTGGCGCGTCCTGGTGTCTTGTGCCCTGTGTGGGCCTCCGTTTGCGGTGATTCCAACTCCCCAAAATGACATATATTCCAAAATAATTCTCCATAGAATTTTATTGCATTTGGACTTTGTTTGATATGGATATTCTGTGATACAAAAAACATGCAAAAAACAGGAACTGACACTCAGCACTGGATCAATAGGTTAGTCCAATAAATCATATAAAAAGTTGCCAAAAGTGTATAAATGTTGTATAATATTGGCATGAAGCAATCAAAAATTATAGATATGATGGAGACGTATCAGGCATCTAGCGGCACCACGGCCGCGCCTGGCCACGTGCCGGCCATCCGGCTACCCCCTGGACTCCTACAAGATGCCGGCGCCTCCCTCCCTGGAACCCTAGCGCTCTCAATCCCCCTCCTCCCGTCCCTCTCCTCCCCACAGTGCACACCCACCGCCATCACCGCCACGTGCTGCCTCCGCACGCGCTCCCCAACCTACCCGCGCCGTAGGACCGTGCCCGTCCGCTCCAACGTGCTCCGCTGCTTCGCCCACGGCAAGAAACTCGAGCCGGAGCCCCCTGCCTCGCCGGATCCACGTCGTCCTCGATCTTGCACCCGCCGGAGATTTCTGTCGAATTCGTCATCACCGGGCCTCCCCCGAGCTCGCTATGCACCTCTACAGGGCCCCTGTGAGCTGCCGCCTCCTCTCCGTCTATCCTTCTCTTAATTCCGGCGCCATAGACGCTGCTGCCCACCTAGCCCGAGCTCTCTCCTCCCACGCATGCACTGCCTGCCTGGCTGCGACCACCGTCGACCGTGCGCGTGCCTCGGGCACGCCTGCTGCGTGAGGCCGTGCTCCCGCGGCCCGTACTCTGCCCGTTGCCTGTGGCTACGAGCGCTACGGCTCGTGCTCGCCATGCTCGCTGGCCACTCGCTGATGTCTACTACACAACCTTCTTCTTGTAGACATTGTTGGGCCTCCAAGTGTAGAGGTTTGTAGGACAGTAGCAAATTTCCCTCAAGTGGATGACCTAAGGTTTATCAATCTGTGGGAGGCGTAGGATGAAGATGGTCTCTCTCAAATCACCCTGCAACCAAATAACAAAGAGTCTCTTGTGTCCCCAACACACCCAATACAATGGTAAATCATATAGGTGCACTAGTTCGGCGAAGAGATGGTGATACAAGTGCAATATGGATGGTAGATATAGGTTTTTGTAATCTGAAAATATAAAAATAGCAAGGTAACTAATGATAAAAGTGAGTGAAAACGGTATTGCAATGTGTTGAAACAAGGCCTAGGGTTCATACTTTCACTAGTGTAAGTTCTCTCAACAATAATAACATAATTGGATCATATAACTATCCCTCAACATGCAACAAAGAGTCACTCCAAAGTCACTAATAGTAGAGAACAAACGAGGACATTATTGTAGGGTACGAAACCACCTCAAAGTTATTCTTTCCGATCGATCTATTCAAGAGTCCGTAGTGAAATAATACGAAGCTACTCTTCCCGTTCGATCTATCCTAGAGTTCGTACTAGAATAAGACCTTAAGACACAAATTAGCCAAAACCCTAATGCCACCTAGATACTCCAATGTCACTTCAAGTATCCGTGGGTATGATTATACGATATGCATCACACAATCTTAGATTCATCTATTCAACCAACACAAAGAACTTTAAAGAGTGCCCCAAAGTTTCTATCGGAGAGTCAAGACGAAAACGTGTGTCAACCCCTATGCATAAGTTCATGAGGTCAGGGAACTCGCAAGTTGATCACCAAAACATACATCAAGTGGATCATGTGAATATCCCATTGTCACCACAGATAAGCACATGCAAGACATACATCAAGTGTTCTCAAATCCTTAAAGACTCAATCCGATAAGATAACTTCAAAGGGAAAACTCAATCCATTACAAGAGAGTAGAGGGGGAGAAACATCATAAGATCCAACTATAATAGCAAAGCTCATGATACATCAAGATCGTGCCGAATCAAGAACAAGAGAGAGAGAGAGAGATCAAACACATAGCTACTGGTACATACCCTCAGCCCCGAGGGTGAACTACTCCCTCCTCGTCATGGAGAGCAACGAGATGATGAAGATGGCCACCGGAGAGGGATTCCCCCTCCAGAAGGGTGCTAGAACGGGTCTAGATTGGTTTTCGGTGGCTAGGGAGGCTTGCGGCGGCGGAACTCCCGATCTAGGTTATTTTTTGGAGGTTTCTGTATTTATAGGAATGTTTGGCGCCGGGAACATGTCAGGGGGTCCCTGAGTCATCCACGAGATAGGGCGGCACGCCCAGGACGAGGGGGGGGGGGGGGGGGGGGGGGGGTAGGGCGCGCCCCACCCTCGTGGATGGCCGAGACTCTTTTACTCCCGGGGCTTCTTTTGGTCCATAAAAAATCATCAAAAATTGGCATGTCAATTGGACTCTGTTTGGTATTACTTTTCGGTAAAACTCAAAAACAAGGAAAAAATAGAAACTGGCACTGGGCTCTAGGTTAATAGGTTAGTCCCAAAAATCATATAAAATAGCATATAAATGCATATAAAACATCCTAGATGGATAATATAGGCCCTGTTTGGTTCAGCTTTTATCGACGGATTCCGCTGCCGCGCAGCAGAATCTGAACCAAAGGGCAAACCCAGCAGAATCTGATTCCAGAAATCCGCTGCCAAAATCTGAACCAAAAGCGGAAGCAGCCCAGGACGTGCTTTCCAAAATCTGATTCCGCTGCGGGCCAAAATCTAAAAAAGCTGTATCAACTGGTTTGCCAAATGACCTAAATCTTTTTCACATCAGATTTTCCACATCCGTTTTCCACAGCAGATTTTTCATAGCTGCTTTTAGAAATCCACAGCCGAACCAAACAGGGTCATAATAGCATGGAACAATAAAAAATTATAGATATGTTGGAGACATATCACTCGCCCGCCGTGGCCTCACAACCACTCGCCCCGTCGTGCTCTGCCTCGTCCTCACCGCTGCTCCTCGCTGGCCACTGCGCTTCCCCGGTGCAGCCCCGTCCCCTGCCGCTGAACTGCTGCTACTGCTGCAGTACTGCTCTGCCGCGTATCCTACCTTGCGTCTCTCCCGCCGGCCCACCTCTATGCCTGCATCGCACTAGGCCGCGCCCGCTGGGGCCACCGGTGCCGTGGCTGCCGAGCGTGCCCCGCTATCCTGCGCTCCCCGCGGCTACACCGCCCGTTGCGCGGGCTTCCCCTCCCCGCGGCCCCCGTTCTTGTCTACGGGTCGCTGCCCAGTTTGCCCCGGTGACCACCCTCCTTGTGGCCACCTCCGGCGACCGGCGCCGCGCCGACGCCCTGGCGCATCCCCTCTCCCGTGGTCGTCCGGGCGGGTGTCCATGCCCAGGCGCTCGTAACCGCCGCCCGTTAGCCCGCTTTGGCCCAGTGCCGCCCCTAGAAAACAAAAATAATAAACATAATAAAAATAATAAAAATAATTAATTAGCTTAATTAAATTGAGGTTAATTAGACTAATTTCCTAGTTTAACTAATTAAAATTGTTAGTTTAGGAAAATGTCTATGACAGGGGGCCGCACCCCCTGTTGACCAGTCAACGTCGACTGGTCAACTGGGACCCCTAGGACCACTTGTCATCCTCCGTGTACACTTCTGTGTACACAGAGCTGGGTACCCCTAGTGTTTTAACAATTATTTTCGAATTAAGAATAAATCCTGAATATCGTTTAAAACTTTGGAAAATCATAGAAAAATATCTGTAACTCCGACGAAAAAGTTTTATACATGAAAGTTGCTCAAAACGACAAGACAATTCCGAATACGCAGCCCGTTCGTCCACCACACCTCTCTAGCATAGTGAACATGGAACCTTCCCCCTCCAGTTCATCTGTCCAATAATGCAAACTCCAGGAAAACTTTCTCGGATGTTATATCCCTTCACCGTATCGTGTAGCCTTGTGTTAGAACACCCCTAGCACCGCTTATTGTCATGTCATGCATCTTGTTTGCTATGTATTTATTGTTTCTCCCCCCTCTTCTCTCCGCTAGACCCCGAGACCGCTGTCGATGCCACTGTGATCGACTACCTCATCGATGACCCTTCTTCCCTTTCAGCCGAGCTTCCAGGCAAGCCCCCCCTTTGATCAGCCGATATCGCCCATTGCATTCTCTCATGCTTGCATTAGATTTTGCTACTGTTATTGATTGCTCCTATTCTGATGCATATTCTACTTTTATACATGCTGTTGTACCTTACCTGCTTATCCTAAACTGCTTAGTATAGGTTGGTTAGTGATCCATTGATGACCCTCACCTTTCCTTGTTGCCCTTGCTTCATCATCGACAACTCGATCAACGTGATCGGCGACCAGAGCCCGACACCTCACATCACATCACACCCCCTTTGTTGCTCAACACTACAAAGATACTATCGAGTGCCGAGGGTGATACCTCGTAACACACTCCTGATGATAACTCTGTAATGTAGCTATTCGGTCGTGGTCATCGAGGGTGATTCCTCCTTTACCACTCCCGACACGACTCTATCGTGCAACCCCTCAAATGTGAACCTCAACGGTGGTTCCTCTTACATTCACCTTGATGATTACATCGAGTGGAATCCACCGAGGGTGATTCCTCGGGGTTTCCTCCTTGATGTTTTGGACACACGGTTACCCAGACTTTATTTGAGACCATTGTTGAAGTCGGGTCGGCCCTGAGGGGTACCCGCGAGTTGATGTGAAAGTCGGGCGGGCCCATAGAGCACATGCGAGTTTTCTACGAGGCATGGCCGGGCATTCTGGGCCCTTGCCGTAAGTCCACGAGATGGGGCGACGGGGTCACATTATCGTGAGTCTCTGCTCATCTCCGTGAGCCCCTAATGCACTAACAGGTTTGGGTATTTGTTCTGAGTTGGCCTTTGGCCTTTACGCACTAACCACCACATGAGAATAGTTATGGGACTCGGCGTCGTGGTATCAGCCGAAGCTTTGTCAGACGTCCAGTTCAGCATTGCGACACGGCTGTGCCGGCACCATACTGTAGTGGTGGAGCCTGGTCCGCCCTGCTCGCAATGACCCGGAGTGCAACGGGTGATGGCCCAAGACCCCGGAGCGCTTAGGACGTAGACCGGCGGGGACCTCTCTGCTAAGCCTAGTCAGGGCTACGACGTGTTGATCTTTCGAGGCCGTGCATTGACTTAGAAAAGTGTGTCCGACCAGAGTAATCAAGTGTGTTGGGTAAAGTGGTGCACCCCTGCAGGGAAGTTATCTATTCGAATACTGTGTCCACGGTAATGGATGTTCAGACTTGTATCCTGATCTATTACAACTAGAACTGGTTACTTGAGATATGTGATGGATATGTGGCTCCGGGATTGCTTTCTCGCAGGGAGTCGAGGAAGGATCTCTGGGCGTTATTGTTACAACATGCTTGTTAATCAAAATGATATTCTTTACTATTCTACATGTTGCAAGATGCTTGGAGTTGCTTGAAGATGCTAGTCTTCGATAGGCTAGGCCTTCCCCTCTATTCTGGCATTCTGCAGTTTAGTCCACAGATACAACCCTTCCATTTGATACAATTGCACACTTAGTATAGATCTGATGCTTGCGAGTACTTTGGATGAGTACTCACGGTTGCTTTGATACCCTTTCCCCCCCTTCTTTCTTCTTTCCGGTTGTTGCAACTAGATGGTGGATCCAAGGAGCCAGATGCCACCATCAACGGATACTACTACATGGAGGCTGCCGAAGACCAGGAGTAGTTAGGAGGTCCCAGGCAGGAGGCCTTGCTTCTTCGATCATGTTGCTTTTGTGCTAGCCTTCTTAAGGCATCCTTGTTTAACTTATGTCTGTACTCAGATATTGTTGCTTTCGCTGACTCTTGTGTATCGAGCTATGTATTCGATCCCTCGAGGCCCCTGGCTTGTAATATAAAGCTTGTATTATTTTATTTGTGTTTAGAGTTGTGTTGTGATATCTTCCCGTGAGTCCTTGATCTTGATCGTACACATTTGCGTGTATGATTAGTGTATGATCAAATCGGGGGTGTCACAGCTTCGAGGTATGGGAGCATCATCATCATATGACTCGGGTGCATTTCCTTCAACAGGCTTGACACTCCCAATGGCCATTTTCCGAATAGCATCCGATATCAGCGGTTCATCTATCACATTTGGCAAGTGCTCCTTTTGGGAGCCGTTAGATTCATCAAACCGCACATTTACCATTTCCATAACTTTCATGTGGTCAGAGTTATAGACTCGATAAGTATGCGTGTTTGAGCCATAACCAAGAAGAAATCCTTCATATGCCCTAGGTGCAAACTTGGAAGAATGATTCATATCAAGAATATAGCAAGGTGCACCAAAAACACGAAGATAAGAAACATTTGGTTTATTGCCAGTGATAAGCTCATATGAAGTTTTCTGAAGGAACTTGTGAAGATAAACACGATTGATAACATGACAAGCAGTGTTAATGGCATCAGCCGAGAAGCGAATGGGAGTTTTATACTTACTGAGCATTGTTCTTGCCATTTCAATGAGAGTTCTGTTCTTCCGTTCAACAACTCCATTTTTTTGAGGAGTGTAAGCAGCAGAGAACTCATGAGCGATACCATGATCATCGAGAAATTCAACAATGTGAGTATTTTTGAACTCAGTTCCATTGTCACTTCTGACATGCTTAATTCGCACATCATATTCATTCTGGGACTTCTTAGTGAAACTTTTGAAGATGTATTGAGTACAAGTCTTGTCTTCGAGGAAGAATACCCAAGTGTATCGAGAGAAATCATCAACAATTACCAGACCATAATGACCGCCACTAAAGCATGCATAATTTTGAGGACCGAATAAATCCATATGGAGAATTTCTAGTGGTCTTGTTGTGGTCATGACTGTCTTGGATGAATGATGTTTCTTAGCCAATTTACCAGCTTCACAAGCAGCATAGAGACCATTCTTGTTGAATTTCACATCAGGAATGCCACGAAGGTGCTTTTTCTTCACCAGATTCTACAAGTTTCTCATACCTGCATGACCAAGCCTACGGTGCCACAGCCATCCTTCGGTTGCTTTTACAAGCAAACAAGTTTGAACCGAGGGACCCTTAGAGAAATCCACAATATAAAGACCACCCTTTCTAATTCCCTCAAAGACAAAGGAATGGTTAGAGGTCATGAAGACAATGCATTTGGATATAGAGAATAATACTAGCAAGATGACATAAGATTGAATCCCAAGGATTGAACAAGTAGCACATCATCAATGGGTTTGTCCTTGGAAATAGAAACTTTACCTAAGACAATTACCTTCCCTTTGTTGTTGTCACCAAAAGTGATATACTTCAGAGTAGAAGCAACGACTTGTCTCCGGTCATATGGCTAGTGCATCCACTATCCATAATCCATTCAGTACACCCGGAGGCATATCCCTGCAAAAGAATTAGGCTTTATTAACCACCCACATCTTTGCAGATGGCTTCAAAACAAATGAACTAGCAGGATATGATTTCTTTCGATAAGCGTAGTTGTTGCTTGATGAGGAGCAAGAGTAATTGAGGGAATAAACATTGAAATTCCTTCCAGATGAATGAGCATAGTGATTGTATCCTATATGCATATATTCACTCTGTCGAACTCTTTTCTCCTACATGGTTAGACGAGTAGAAATAGGCAGGGCATCAACCGTTTTCTTAGGCACCTAATGGCTTTCTTTGGGGGGCCATTTCTGTTGTTCGGTCCAACATAGCGAGCAATTGTTGCACCATGTTGATCTTTGAACAACTTATAATTGTCCATGGAATCATCCTTAGGATATTCAGGAATGGGAGAGTTATATCCCGAAAGTAATGCAGGGTCGAGCGTTTTGCTCTTTGCAGGAACCCACACAGTCTGAGGATATTGATGTGGTTCCCAGTAAGTGCCATTATCATTCAGTTTCCTTTCGAAACCGATCCCTTCGTTTTGGGAATTTTTGTGAAGAATAGATTTCTTCAGAATATCACAAATGGTTTGATACCCTTTGAGGGATTTGAACATTCCTGTCTAAAGAAGATCCTTCAACCTAGCATTCTCATCAGAAACAGAACTATTTTCCTCGATTGAGGGGTTAGCACTCACAGATGATTCAACATTAGATTCAACATTGTTTCTTTCAAGACATTTTAAACATGGTGGCTTGAACACTTTAGGTTTCTCCTTGAGTTGTTGGGTGAGAAGAGAATTTTCCTCTCAACAAGTCTTCATGAGCCTCTCTTAGTGCCTTGAGTTCCTGTTTCCTTTTCAGGAAATCATAGGTCAATCTCTCATGGTCTGTTGGAGAAAATCATGACAAGTTGTGAGTTCATCCATTGGTGACTTGAGAGTAGCATACGCTTCGGTCAGCGACTGATTCTTTTACATCTCCTCAACCAACAACCCTTTGGACCTCCTGAGGGTTTTCTCAATTTACTCAAGAGAGTTTTGTTGAATGTTGGCAATTTTGATCAACTTAGCATGGTCATGCTCATCAGGAGAATATTGATCACTGGAGTGAACCTTGTGATGTTTGACTGGTACCTTTTCTTTCAAGACTTTGGCCATGAAGCAGTAGGCAGGAGTTTCATCATTGCTTGACGGGTTCCCGAAGAAATTCGTTGCAGGAGAAGAGGCACATGCTATGCCAGCCATGGCTGAGTCGGAGTCCTCATCTAACTCATTTTCTTCTTCGGAGGCAGACGATTCTTCTTCTTCAGAATCCATCTCCTTGCCGATGTATGCTAGATACAATCACTATGCTCATTCATCTGGAAGACTTGTATTGTTGCGGTTGGAGGACTTGGAACGATTCTTTGAGGAAGATCCTGACGATGATTTTGAGGTGGTGTTGTCCTTCTTCTTGAAGAATTTCTTTGTTTTCTTCTCATCATCGAAGTCGTAGTTCTTGCTCTTTATTTTCCCTTGATAGTTTCCCGAATCATATCTCCCACTAGCACGGGTTTCAGCTTCCCAGAGAGGCATGTCCGGCGGTCCGAAATGAGTGTCCTAGGTTTTTGCACTTGAAACAGGTGTATTCTCTGGTAGGTTTTGAAGATTTTGAACCTCCAGAGTTGCTTGAACTTCTTTTCTGGAACTGGCTCTTCTTGTGGAAACATTGGAATTGATTTGTGATCAGTGCGAGATCTTTGCTGAGTCGTTCTAGATCATCAGAATCTTCTTTGCATTTCCATCGGAGGAGGAATCAGCCACAACTTTGAGAGCATGATTTTTGCGTTGAGTTGAGCCATACATATCTCTCTTTTCTTCTTCTTGTTCTTCATGAGTGTTCAGTCTCTCCGTAACATCAGCAGAGTTGAGGCTCTTGAAATCAGGGCGCTCTCGAATCATCAGAACAAGCATGTCAAATGAGGTGTCAAGGGATCGAAGAAGTTTCTTCACAACTTCATGGTCAGTGATGTCTTTGGTGCCGAGTCCTTGAAGTTCATTTGTTATGTCACTAAGGCAATTGAAGGTTTGCTGATAGCTTTCATTCCCAATGCGCTTGAACCAATTGAACTTCACCCAAAGAGTATCAACCGAGCTTCCTTTTGAGTTGACACTCCTTCATTGATCTTTTCGAGGACATCCCACAGTTCTTTTGCAGTCTCACACTGTCAGTACCGAAGGAATTGAGCTCGAGATAGATGGCCACCAATTTCATCTTTATCTTGAGCGTCTAGCTAAATGAGCTTCTTTTCTTCATCAGTAGGCGCTTGAGGAATAAGAACTGTGAACCCAATGTGCACGACGTTCCACATGTCATCATCTATAGCTTCAAGACGGATCTACATCTTCTCCTTCCAGAAGGGATAATTCGTCCCATCGAATATGAGAATCTTGAGATGCAACTTGTAGTCCACTAAAGACATACTTAAACTCCAAAGTCATTAGACTAAAATGAGCAAAGTCAAGGAGTACCTTGCTCTGATCCTAATTGTAGGAATGAAGTATGTCTACCAGGGGGGGGGGGAGGGGTGAATGGGAGTTTTAAATTTTCTTCAGAAAACTTAAATCTCTCAGAACCCAACAGCGGAATAAACAACAAACATACTAATAAGATCTACAACAGATGACCGAAGGGAAACTAAAACACGCATCAAAGTAAAATACATGAATAAAATGCATCGAAGGTGTGGGGACCCCGACTCATAAGTCGTGATCACCGAATGCACGTGTACAGTGATCTCAGAGATCAATGCTCACTGAACACACAGAAGCTGAATAACAAGAGTCTTACATCCATACATACTGTCTTACATGAATTATGACCATTATGGTCAAGTCTTACATAGATAAAGCCACAAGGGCTGAATACCAAATAAACTTAAGCAGCGGAAATCTTCGTCGATAAGTAGAACCCATGCCATCTGCCTTAACCCTACAGGCAATCTGACTGGGAAACGTCCTAGTTCACGTGTTCGTCTCCAAAGAACTCTTCTTTGAACTCCTGTTCTTCCATGCCTGGCCAATTAAATAACCAGTGGCAAGCCAATGAGTACTTTGAATGTACTCGCAAGCAACCCATGTTTTGGTTCGAGATACAACAATGCAGGATATATGTAAAATTTTGCAGAAAGCTAATTTTACTGTTCTATGACATGTTCAACAACTGGCAAAACTTGCATCATATGAATTCAAGTAACCATAGGGACTGGTTACAAATATCAACATAAATGGAGTGGGCACCAACCCAACTCAATCATGTCAAGTCCTTTGACTTGACCCAAGTAAATCTTTCCACTTATCCATACACACACTAGTTTGTAAACATGTGGACATGGCCCAAGAGCGGTTACCCAACTGTCCTTGACCGTGGACACAGCTATTCGAATAGTTTTACACTCTGCAGAGGTTGCACACTTTACCCACAAGATCCGGGGAACTTCCGTGTCATCCACGGCCCGCGGTACCTCAGGTACCCGGGGTAAGCACCCGATCACTATCTTTCCCTAGACGACACTAACATAGAGTCCACTCGATTGGTAGTAACCCCCGTGCCCAACATTTCACATCTTAAAATTGTGGAGCCTCGCTCCCATATTCATCACATACCACAAGCACGGGGTACCAACGGTGTGTCCGGTGCCCTGTGAAAACAGTCATGGCCGCCCTACTTGGCACGACCCCGTCCCGAGAGAGCGCAATAACAACTCTCCCGTCACTAGTAATGCGGGCTCCAAGCTAGTATCGACCTAGGTAATCAATAATGCCCTTTCTCATATAAGGGTAGAGTGGTTGCGCATGTAAGGTTGGAATAACGGTCGCAACTTAAACCGATCCGTTTTGAAAACAACATACACACTTGCCTCGGTACACCACTTCGTCATCAAGTGGTTACCCAACTTATTATCTCCTTCGGGCATAAGTGGCACCCGACAGGGTTTTCAAAAAGTATTTTGAAAACAATCTTGCTCCCATCACCACGCATATTCCCGTCCCTTCTTGCGTAGCATCTACTTTAGCATCATATCTACTCCCACCGGCATAACCCTCATAGGAAGGTAGGGTCATGCATAATGCAAGTATCAACAAGGAAGTAACAGAGGTAACCCATCAAGGTGGTTACCACCTCATCATGATTCCGTTGCAACAACAATATGGTGCTATATGACATGCATAAAAAGGGTTTCTTAGACATGGTCAAAGGGCTGCTTGCCTGGCTCAGCAAAGTCTTCTGGGTCTTCAAAGTCTTCTGGTCCAACTCCTTCGTCAGCAACGCAATCTATCGTCGCAAAATAATAACGATAAAATAAGGCAATAATAAAACAGAAAAACCAAAATGCTCAGAAAAATGTCAACTCATTTTTGTTAAATACTATGGTTAAAACTAAGAAGGGGGAAATTTTTATTTCTGGATTTGGAGCTGCAGAGACAGAGTAATGGATTTTCAAACAAGGATTTAATTGCTCAAATTTGAATTTAAATTTGAACATCACAGAAAAGTTGGTTGGGCATGTATGAAAGTTATAGCATTAAATAGGTGGGATTTTTAAAAGATTTTAGGAACTGGAATTATTGCATTTGGATGAATACTTAATCCTGTGGAAATTTTGCAAGTATAACAAAAAAGAAAAAGGAAAAGGAGCACTGTGCAACTGGGCCAGAGCAGCCGCAGCGCGCCCAGTCCGAGAGGCGGCCCAACGCACTGGTGCACGCACGCGCGCCAGGTTTAAACCTGACGGGCGGGGCCCAGGGGTCAGCGAGAGAGAGAGGCGATGGGAGGAGAGGCTGACAGGCGGGGCCCGCTTGTCATCCCTAACCCCGAGTCCAGACGGCCGGCGAGCTCACTGGTGACGATGCAGGGCACGGCGGGGTCGAGCGAGGGCACTGCTGGGCTCAGCGTCGTGTCGCCATTCGGGTGGAGGTGGGGTTTGTCACCGGTGCAGCCTGGTTTGTCGGCGACGAGGTCACGCAGCGGAGGTGCTTTGGGCGCCGGTGGTTCCGGCCATTACCGGCTATAAAAAGAGTGGGGAAGAGAGGGGAAAGGGTCAGTGATGACATGCGGTTCCAGATCGAGAGAGAACGGGGGCGGAGGAGGCCTGTACCGCGCGAACGCCGACGAGCCGAGGCGGCGGAGCTCGAGCTCAATCTCGAGCTCAGGCGGCTCTGGAGGCAAATGGGTGGTGCGGGAGGTTGATTAGGAGTGTGGGGGAGCGACAGGGAGTGAGAGAGAGAGGCTCAGGGTCGTCTTATATAGGCTGGCCGAGGTCCACCACAGGCGCGGCCTACGGGTGTCCGCGGGATTGGCTCGGGTGGCCGTTAGAGAGGAAATGGAGGGCTCGGGGGTGTTCGTGGGAGTGGTTCAGGGTGCCAGGGAGAGAGAGGAGGAGCGGGATGAGCTGTGGGCGGGCCACAGGAGCGGCGCGAGCATTGGCCGAGCGGGGCGGCGTTCTGGCACGAGCTGCAGGAGAGAGAGAAGGGCGCACGAGCAAGTGGGCGGCCTGCTGGCGTGGAGCGGACGTCGAGGGGCATCGACTGTTTCAGGACCCCGATCCTAAGTCACGCCGATCTAGCATGTAACACTTCATATCACTTTGCGGCCTCACGCACGGTATTCCCACGGGTGCCACCTTACCCGGCCCGGGACCGTTTGTGCCTTTTGGCTCACGTATATGATAGTGTCGCTAGCATCCATATGACAGAGAACCCAGGCCGACATGACTAGTCGTGAACCCAAAGTGGCACTAACTTACGGGGACATGCATACATGAAACAACATCGAACATGTCGGTCATCAGCATGTGAATCCGGGCTGTAGCAACTGGGCTAACAGGACTCTGGGAACCCGGGCTGTAGCAGGCTAGCAGGACTCCAGAAGTCACCGCGTGAAATTTCCCGAAGGGACAGACACAGGAACAAAGTGAATCACATGCCGGCCAGTCTAAGTGTTCCGGGGCAGTAGTACTAGGCTAGCAGGACTCCGGTAAACCGGGCTGTAGCAGACTACCAAGGCTCAATGGAAACACCCGACTATATTTCCCCATAAGATAGGCTACCAAGGATAAACAACTTGATGGTCGGATCCCACACATACCAAGCATTTCAATAACATACACACAATATGCTCGATATGTGCAAATACAACATGGCATCACAATAAGACTCTACGACTCAAAGTATTTATTCATTAGGCTCCGAGGAGCGAGATATTACAAACATGGGTCTCATGACCCATCATTCAAAGCATACAAATCAAAGCACATGCGGAAGCTTAACATGTACAGACATCTACAAATGAAAAAGGCTGAGAAGCCTGACTATCTACTAGATCCTGCCGAGGGCACAAGATCGTAGCTGAGGTATCAAGCTAAACGTTGAAGTCCACACGGAACTACTAGCGAGACTGACGTCTCTCTGCAAAATATAAAATAGGTAAACGTGAGTACAAATGTACCCAGCTTTGACTCGGTGGCTATCTTAAACTACGACAGCAAGTAACTCTTTTGAGGTGGCGCACACGAGTCCACATATTCACCATATCAATACACCACTATGGATCCGCTCCCGTCTCCCTACGAGAAGGCCATCCATAGCACTCACGCTTATCTTGCGAGTTCTAGGGTATCCACTTTCACTTGTCTATTTACTATGCAAGGGGTACAAGTTTCCATATCCGAGGAATCCGGCTATTCGAATAGATAATGATAACCCTGTAGGGGTGTACTTCTTCACACACGCTCCCACCACTTATCACCATATACACGTCATGTATCTCGGCAACCTCCAAGCGGAAGCCTGGCGAGGGTGTCGGCCACGACCTGACTAACCACACAAGTCTCTAGTCCAGGTTTATCGCCTATTCGGGTTCCATCCACGAGGAGATCCGACCGGAGTTTCACTCATAGCCCCAAACGACGTGTGCAGGGTTCCCGAGACACCAAATGGGCGCCCGGCACACCATGCCATGGTGTATCTACCACATCATAGCCCACCCCTAGGGTCAGCGCTACACACAACCACCAACACATATCCTATAAACACCAGAAACTAGTTGCAACTCCTGGACAGAGGACTAGGGCAGTTAATAAGTCAAGAGGGTCAATTAAGGATCCCAATGAGTGGTAGTAGCTGTTCATGGATCATAAACAGAGAACTCAGTTCCTGAGGACGGTTTCAATGAGACAATCCACCATGTACTCCTACATGGCCTCTCACCGCTACCTTTACCAAATCGTGTTCACACACTTATCTCACACACAGTAGGACATGTTCATCGCCATTCCAATTCATCCCCAATGAATCAGACCTGACTCAACTCTAAGCAGTAGCAGGCATGACAAACAAGCATGAATGAGTAGGCACATCCGGGCACAAACAACTCCTACTCATGCTAGTAGGTTTCATCTATTTACTATGGCAATGACAGGTCATGCAGAGGAAAGGGGTTCAACTACCGGAACATGTAATAGTTGAATCGTTGTTGTCCTAATGCAGTAAAAGAGAGCAGGAGCAAGAGAGTGGGATTATATCGGAATGAACAAGGGGGTTTTGCTTGCCTGGCACTTCTGAAGATAATATAGTTCTTCATCGATGTCATCGATCACGTCGTCGGAAACATCGTCGACTGAGAGGGGACGGTTACCGGCAAACAGAGAAGGACACAATCAATGCAATGCAACAATATGATGCATGAATGTGACATGGCAATATGCTGTTGATTGGCCTAATGCAACTAGCAACAAGTTAAATGGAGTTGGTTTGAACACTAGGTTCAAATTCAAACTCCATATGTGCTTTCTTAAATGCCACTTAATTGAATTGTCCTAAACAGAGGATATAAGTTGCTATAACATGCATGAAAATGCCATAAACAGATTCTTTGGATTTTTCTGATCATTTTTCATATATAATTTGTTTCATTTGGAGTTACGGTTGATTTTATATGATTTTTCAAAGTTTGGATATTTTTTGAATTAAACAAATCATTTAAGATTTATTTAAATTCCATAAAAGGATTACTGCATCAGCCTGACATCATCATGACATCAGCAGGTCAACAGGGCACGGTCCAGGTCAAACGTGATGCGTGGGACCCACTGGTCAGTGTCACAGAGCTGGCTAGTGTGGCTGACATGTGGTCCTGGTCAACGACCACGTCAGCCGGGTCAAAGATGACGCGTGGGGCCACTGGATTAATCTAAAATAAACAGGGAATATACCCAGGGTTAATTTGGGCGCGGGGCCCATATGTCAGTGAGAGAGGGGGTTAATTAGCGGTGTAATTAGTCCCTAACGATGGTGCCACGTCAGCACGTCGGAGTTGAACGCCGGCGAGCACGCGAACGCATCGGCGATGCTCGAGAAACGCGCTACGGGCGGTGGTTGGACGCGCTGCGGGCACCACAAGGAAGCCCTCGCTCGCCCGCATCCAGGGGTGCTCGCAGCTGGGCGCAGGGAGGCCAGGGTCGACGGCGGCGACCACTTGGGCGGCGGCCGGAGTTCGGGTGGTGGCGGGTTTGGCGCTACGGCTTGTGTTCGAGAAAAGTAGCAGGCTAGAGAGGCACTAAGCGTTGCTACGATCACAACGACACACGCACAGGACCAATTGGTCATCGGAGCCACGTCGTCGACGAGGCCAGGCGGCAGCGCAATTCGGTCGGCAAGGGGGCGACGGCTACGGGGCATAATCGAGCTCGGGAAGAGGGGGGGTTAGACGCAGGAGCTCACAGCGCTTCGGACGGAAGGCTCGAGGGGCTCGGGGAAGGCCTACACACGGCAGAGCGGCGATGGCGTTCATCGGAGCCCGAGGAAGAAGATGAAGCCGATGCCGGCGATGCAGCCCGTACGGGCTCGAGTGCGTCAGCTTGGAGACGTCGGGCGTTGCAGTGAAGCTTTTGGATGCATCGAGGGGGCGAGGGGATGGCAGTGGGCGCAACAATGGCGAGCGGTGGCGGCGGCTGCGTTTGATGCGTGCAAGGGAGAGAGCCAGGGGAGGGGATGGGGACGAGAGAGAGCGAGAGAGAGTCGGTGGGGGGGGGGGACAGCATGGCGTCTCCAGGCAAGCAGCTGGACTCGCTGGGACGCTGCCAGCGTGAAGCAGGAGGTGGAGGCCTCCCAGCGCGCGCGTGCGTCTTCGCCTCTGCCTACTGGCAGAGGAAGACGACGAGCGACGAGGTAGGTGGGCTGGGCTGGTCAAGCTGGGCCGGCTACAAGTAAGTGGGCCAGGTAGATTCCTTTCTCCTCTCTCTTTTCTGTTTTCTATTTATTTCCTCTGTTTTGATTTAGTTTTAAAACTAAACCATTTTTGTTGCTTCTGTAAATTATTGTATGGACTAGAGATATTACTCTAGAGCCCCACAATAATTTCCAAAATTATTGGACATATATTTATTTTATAACAGAAATAAAGCCAATTCAAATACATTATGGTTTAATTCAAAATGCCCAAATTAATTACCCTTAATGCCCTAAAATATTGGTTTGGATTTTTACCTCTTGCCAATATTTTCAGGGATTAAAGTGAACATTTCCTTGGGCTCATTTGAAGAAATTTTTAACTTGCTCATTTTCAAAGATTTTTGAGGCTTTGGGAATTCCCTCAATTCAATTTTCCTTGAATTTAAACATGATGCAACAACCAAGATAGTCCAAGGCCAAGGTGAAGCTAGGGATGTGACAACTCACCCCCACTAAACAAGACTCTCGTCCCGAGATTCGAGACGTGAGGTAAGAAGAAAGGAGGTCACAGACTATCACAATCTTCTCGATCCAACTTGCACTACTTTTAGAGCGTTGAGTCGATCACCATCATTGTCACGATGTCTTGCTCTGAGAACTCCAACCAACATGGCAACGAGAGGAAAGGGGAAACTCTAGAGGGATCGATCTTATCGAAGATCGGATAACTCAGGATCAACTCACGGAGTGAGACATAGCAACATCTCTCGAGCTGAGACACGAAGTACACATCCAAATATATGGAGTGGAACATATGATGAAGGTTCACTAGGTAGGCAACAATTTCACGCTTAAGAAGGTGGTGAATGGTTGTTAACCTAGCGAGGAGTTGAGTTGCCATGATACCATAATGAGACATCCTAAGGAAGGTGACTCGCAGAAATATCCCTTTAAGTGGCAAAAAGAATTACTTTTGATTCATAGATCATTGAGACTCTTTATACCAACCTAAGGCAATAACAACCGATCATTTGAAGGAGTTCAAAAGAATGGCATACTCGGACTAGAATGGATGATGTGGACTATCCTGTTGAAGACAACACAATGGATGATTTTGCTTATCATCGCAAATGGATGGGACCCATGGTAAGTCCACTTTGGCAGATGATATTGGACAGCAACTGTTGAGAAGGGCAGCCCATGGGGAATTGGCACAATGGCGGTGCAAGCTGGGAACAAAATGCAACTGTTGGGAATGTTCCAACCATCATATCTGCCTGAGATTTAGATCCGATTGGTGATAGGATACTTCAGACTCAGCATGTCTGAAAAGAAAGTTTGCAACACAAATCTACGAGATGACATTGCGATATTATCGGGAGATGGACTACAGTAGTAAGCTCCAAAACATGAGCTGGTTCTGCTACAAACATGTGAACACGCTGTCCTAGACAAGCATGACCACATAGTAGTCTTATATTAAACACTACCGAGTTCAGGTGTGAACCATCAACGAGGATATCGAAGTCCTTTTATAAGCTCGGGTTAGCTCTTAAGAAGGAGCTTCTTCTCCTTGAACAAATCAGTCAGTGGCTTGGTGTGCTAGGAACACATATGGAGTGGGGGCGACCAACCTATCAAACCATAGAGCACTTCGCACGTGCATGACTGACTTGGGATGGTACCATAGGAAACAAAACAATCTTCCTCGAACTCACGGCGGCAACTTGCACCAAATGCACGTGAATCAGAGAAAGTCACTTCTTTCACCAAAGCATATACCTCATGAACGGAACACGAAGGCAATGCTTACAAAAGTTTCCAACACTAGCTCCATGTTCAACATGAATCATGGAGGAGACAAGATGTTGCCGTTGGGCTCAACAGCAACTCATTGGAATTTCCATATCACTGGACTTCCACCATTATGTGAACAATGTGTTAGTATTGGCCAGACCAAAAGATGTAATGGTGTATGCTCGAGGGATCAACCACGAGTAAGACAACATTACGAACATCGTTGGTACTGATTTGATTTGACGATAGCCCACACTCAAATCAAAGGATTGATAAGGCAATAGGTCCAACAACTGATCACAGGGACCAATCGATGAAGATATCATCTTTCTTCAACACACACACACAAAAAGATATCCCTTAAAATGAACTAAGACAGGCAATCTTTTATCTTCCAACTCTCCAAGTTGTTCTCTAGCTCAACCAACTAGCTCAGGGATATCCCACACAGATTCTTGGAGAAGGGGTGGTTTATAAGAAAACCAACTTGATCGCGAACTCAACATAGCGGTCAGGTGACAACCTGGTAACACTTCCGAGAAGATATTCAGAAAATCACGAACCACCAAAATGTTATTAAGCTCGGGGGCAATCTTGCTTTTGAGGTAAGATGATATGATCAAAAGAGCGAGGGATTGACACAATCCTAACTCATTGATCGAAAATTGCACTGGGAATAAGGCTAGGTAGCACGATCAATCTTAGGATGATGATTCAGTAACCAACACGCTAAGAATGAAATTATTGTCCATTAACTACCAAGCAACGGAGTTGCTAGGAGTATAGATTTCACGCATCACGATTCACTTGTCGGATAACATGGGGACCAAGGAATGAATAATGATGGCAAGAAATATCACTGTATCAAGAGTTCATAGGATGGTGTGTAATTTTCATGACATTCTTGATATAAAGATGGTAATACTCCAAGGTAGAACATAATCAAAAGCTAGATTGGCATTTGATTTGCGGATTACAACTGCTTTGACCCAATCCTGGATATGGATGAGGTATTGGAGTCTGTTTCTCCTAGTCATTCTGGAATAGAATGGCTTGACGAACTACAAGAGTAATAGGCATCGATAACATGAGTGCACGACTACTCCTGACTACAAATTGATAGACGGAAGTGAAAAAACAACTAATGAGGGACAACTCAAAGAACATATGATTTTCTGAGTTGTGGATGCATGGATTAGTATGTCGAGCAAGCTCAACATTTCTTCCGGATAACCCATGCAGAAAGGTAGAACTGGTAGATTCACAATGTAGAACGAAGAACTCATCAAGAGCACTCTGATTGTGATCTTTTGATCCAACAAACTTCTGCCATAAGTGGTTCATAGTATTTGGAAGAAGGAAATACCACGGACCTCGAGGACTAATGCAAAGGTTACTAATAACCTAAAGGAACGAGCAAACACTATCAACATGAAGTAAGTAGGGTGAATCTCGGGTTCAAAAACCCAGGAATAGAATGCCTACTAACTAATGGCATCACAGGATGCTTCGGGATTAATGGCCAGAGTCATCACCCTGGGAATACAAAGCATTGCTAGATTACTAGGTGACTCCCTAAGACATCTAGGGTCATAATAATAGCTCCAACATATATGTCGAGGCAATAGAGTACCTCAATTCATCGATTAGTGTGGTTGAACTGGCCCAAAGGGACATCGGGAACGGAAAGAATGGATTTGCAAATGCATCAGACTATGTAGAAACCTGGGATGACTCGGACAACATAACGGCTGTAAATGCTCAAAAATATTTGAGACATCCTGCAAAATGGTGGCATAACCACTCAACAACATCACATCAGGGTTCTGAGGCCATTTAACAACACACTAGAGTAGTAGAACTGAACTGAGGCTTGAGACCAACAATCCTATGAATCTACGGATTAGTAACACGAGATCCTGATAGAAAGATGAGAAGCCTAGTTCTTAATCCCCGTATAAGAGAAGAGGGTGACTCAGATCAGAAGGCATAAGGTATAAGGAGTAAAAAGAGCCTTACGTTCCCTTCCACAATCAATTCCCTTACATAACTAAAGCATTTCTAGACACGACTTCGACCGGTTTGGCTTGGTAATCCTACAGGTAGTCAGGCTCTGATACCAAAGCTGTCAGGACCCCGATCCTAAGTCACACCGATCTAGCATGTAACACTTCATATCACTTTGCGGCCTCACGCACGGTATTCCCACGGGTGCCACCTTACCCGGCCCGGGACCGTTTGCGCCTTTTGGCTCACGTATATGATAGTGTCGCTAGCATCCATATGACAGAGAACCCGGCCGACATGACTAGTCGTGAACCCAAAGTGGCACTAACTTACGGGGACAGGCATACATGAAACAACATCGAACATGTCGGTCATCAGCGTGTGAATCTGGACTGTAGCAACTGGGCTAACAGGACTCCGGGAACCCGGGCTATAGCAGGCTAGCAGGACTCCAGAAGTCACCACATGACATTTCCCCGAAGGGACAGACACAGGAACGAAGTGAATCACATGCCGGCCAGTCTAAGTGTTCCGGAGCAATAGTACTGGGCTAGCAGGACTCCGGTAAACCGGGCTATAGCAGACTACCAAGGCTCAATGGAAACGCCAGACTACATTTCCCCATAAGAGAGGCTACCAAGGATAAACAACTACATTGTCGGATCCCACACATACCAAGCATTTCAATAACATACACACAATATGCTCGATATGTGCAAATACAACATGGCATCACAACAAGACTCTACGACTCAAAGTATTTATTCATTAGGCTTCGAGGAGCGAGATATTACAAACATGGGTCTCATGACCCATCATTGAAAGCATACAAATCAAAGCACATGCGGAAGCTTACCATGTCTGGGTACAGACATCTACAAATGAAAAAGGATGAGAAGCCTGACTATCTACCAGATCCTGCCGAGGGCACAAGATCGTAGCTGAGGTATCAAGCTAAACGTAGAAGTCCACACGGAACTACTAGAGAGACTGACGTCTCTCTGGAAAACATAAAATAGGCAAACGTGAGTACAAATGTACCCAACAAGACTTACATCAGAACTAACTACATATGCATTGGTATCAAAAAAGGGGGGTGGTGGAGTTTAACTGCAGCAAGCCAGCTTTGACTCGGTGGCTATCTTAGACTACGACTGCAAGTAACTCTTTTGAGGTGGCGCACATGAGTCCACATATTCACCATATCAATACATCACTATGGATCCGCTCCCGTCTCCCTACAAGAAGGCCATCCATAGCACTCACGCTTATCTTGCGAGTTTTAGGGTATCCAATTTCACTTGTCTATGAACTATGCAAGGGGTCCAAGTTTCCATATCCAAGGAATCCGCCTATTCGAATAGATAATGATAACCCTGCAGGGGTGTACTTCTTCACACACGCTCCCACCACTTATCACCATATACACGTCATGTATCTCGGCAAACTTCAAGCGGAAGCCTGGCGAGGGTGTCGGCCATGACCTGACTAACCACACAAGTCTCTAGTCCAGGTTTATCGCCTATTCGGGTTCCATCCACGAGGAGATCCGACCGAAGTTTCGCTCACAGCCCCAAACGATGTGTGCAGGGTTCCCGAGACACCAAACGGGCGCCCAGTACACCGTACCACGGTCTATCTACCACATCATAGCCCACCCCTAGGGTCAGCGCTACACACGGCCGCCAACACATATCCTATAAACACCAGAAACTAGTTGTAACTCCTGGACAAAGGACTAGGGCAGTTAATAAGTTGAGAGGGTCAATTAAGGATCCCAATGAGTGGTAGTAGCTGTTCATGGATCACAAACACAGAACTCAGTTCCCGAGGACGGTTTCAATGAGACAACCCACCATGTACTCCTACATGGCCTCTCACCGCTACCTTTACCAAATGGTGTTCACACACTTAGCTCACACATAGTAGGACATGTTCATCGCCATTCCAATTCATCCCCGATGAATCAGACCTGACTCAACTCTAAGCAGTAGCAGGCATGACAAACAAGCATGAATGAGTAGGCATATCAGGGCTCAAACAACTCCTACTCATGCTAGTGGGTTTCATCTATTTACTATGGCAATGACAGGTCATGCAGAGGAAAGGGGTTCAACTACCGCAACATGTAACAGTTGAATCGTTGTTGTCCTAATGTAGTAAAAGAGAGCAGGAGCAAGAGAGTGGGATTATATAGGAATGAACAAGGGGGTTTTGCTTGCCTGGCACTTCTGAAGATAATATAGTTCTTCATCGGTGTCATCGATCACGTTGTCGGAAACATCGTCGAATGAGAGGGGACGGTTACCGACAAACAGAGAAGGACACAATCAATGCAATGCAACAATATGATGCATGAATGTGACATGGCAATATGCTGTTGATTGGCCTAATGCAACTAGCAACAAGTTAAATGGAGTTGGTTTGAAAACTAGGTTCAAATTCAAACTCCATATGTGCTTTCTTAAATGCCATTTAATTGAATTGTCCTAAACAGAGGATTTAAGTTGCTCTAACATGCATGAAAATACCATAAACAGATTCTTTGGATTTTTCTGATCATTTTTCATATATAATTTGTTTCATTTGGAGTTACGGTTGATTTTATATGATTTTTCAAAGTTTGGATATTTTCTGAATTAAACAAATCATTTAAGATTTATTTAAATTCCAGAAAAGGATTACTGCATCAGCCTGACATCATCATGACGTCGGCAGGTCAACGGGGCACGGTCCAGGTCAAACCTGATGCGTGGGACCCACTGGTCAGTGTCACAGAGCTGGGTAGTGTGGCTGACATGTGGGCCTGGTCAACGGCCACGTCAGCCGGGTCAAAGATGACGCGCGGGGCCACTGGATTAATCTAAAATAAACAAGGAAAAAACCCAGGGTTAATTTGCGCGCGGGGCCCATATGTTAGTGAGAGAGGGGGTTAATTAGCGGGGTAATTAGTCCCTAACGATAGTGCCACGTCTGCACGCCGGAGTTGAACGCCGGCGAGCACGCGAACACGTCGGCGACGCTCGGGAACGCGCTACGGGCGGCGGCTGGACGCACTGCGGGCACCACGAGGAAGCCCTCGCTCGCCCACATCCAGGGGTGCTCGCAGCTGGGCGCAGTGAGGCCGGGGTCGACGGCGGCGACCACTTGGGCGGCGGCCGGAGTTCGGGTGGTGGCGGATTTGGCGCTACGGCTTGCGTTCGAGAAAAGTAGGAGGCTAGAGAGGCACTAGGCGTTGCTACGAGCGCAACGGCACACGCACATGACCAATTGGTCACCGGAGCCACGTCGGCGACGAGGCCAGGCGACAGCGCGATTCGGTCGGCAAGGGGGCGACGGCTACGGGGCATAATCGAGCTCGGGAAGAGGGGGGTTAGACGCAGGAGCTCAGAGCGCTTCGGACGGAAGGCTCAAGGGGCTCGGGGAAGGCCTGCAGACGGCGGAGCGGCGATGACGTTCGTCGGAGCCCGAGGAAGAAGATGAAGCCAATGCCTGCGATGCAGCACGTACGGGCTCGAGCGCGTCAGCTTGGAGACGTCGGGCGTTGCAGTGAAGCTTCTGGATGCGTCGAGGGGGCGATGGGATGGTAGTGGGCGCAGCAACGGCGAGCGGCGGCGGCTACGTTCGGTGCGTGCGAGGGAGAGAGCCAGGGGAGGGGATGGGGACAACTGAGAGCGAGAGAGAGTCGGGGGAGGGGGGGGTAGCGTGGCGTCTCCAGGCAAGCAGCTGGACTCGCAGGGACGTTGCTAGCACGAAGCAGGAGGTGGAGGCCTCCTAGCGCGCACGTGCGCCTTCGCCTCTGCCTACTGGCAGAGGAAGACAACGGGCGACGAGGTAGGTGGGCTGGGCTGGTCAAGCTGGGCCGGCTACAGGTAAGTGGGCCAGGTAGATTCCTTTCTCCTCTCTCTTTTCTGTTTTCTATTTATTTCCTCTGTTTTGATTTAGTTCTAAAACTAAACAATTTTTGTTGCTTTTGTAAATTATTGTATGGACTAGAGATATTACTCTAGAGCCCCACAATAATTTCCAAAATTATTGGACATGTATTTCTTTTATAACAGAAATAAAGCCAATTCAAATACATTATGGTTTAATTCAAAATGCCCAAATTAATTACCCTTAATGCCCTAAAATATTGGTTTGGATTTTTACCTCTTGCCAATATTTTCAGGGATTAAAGTGAACATTTCCTTGGGCTCATTTGAAGAAATTTTTAACTTGCTCATTTTCAAAGATTTCTGAGGCTTTGGGAATTCCCTCAATTCAATTTTCCTTGAATTTAAACATGATGCAACAACCAAGATAGTCCAAGGCCAAGGTGAAGCTAGGGATGTGACAAACTGGCGCGCGGGGGAGGCTCGAGGCGGTCGAGGGACGCGGCGTCAACGGTCGGGTGCTCTGCCAGGCGCTCCAGAGCGCGACTTTGGCCGGCATCCGTGGTTTTCCTGCGTCCTCACGCGTCCACTTGTGTTTGGCAACTGCAGGGGGCGGGGGCAAAAGTTGGGGAGAGCCTTGGATGCTCTGGAAAGCTGAGGGGAGAGAAGGAGGCTAAGAGAGAGGGAGGATTCCACTGTCCAGAGAAGAATAATGGGGATCTCCCCCCTTCATCATTGCTTCATTGGGCAGCAAGGCACACAGGTGCTAGAGGGGGACTAGGAGGGGTCGTGGTAGAAAGTTGAGCCTACGGAGATTTGTGGAAGAGGCCAAAAATGGGATTTTGGTAAAGTGGCAGAAGGTGTTTGATGCTGGTTTGGGAAAGTAGATGATTTCCATTTGCCATGATACTCCATAGGGTGAAATATCACATATAATTAGGGACTTCCACCAATTTTGAGCTCATTTGGGCAAAGTTGCCAATGCAACTTTTGTAAACCCTAGATATTTGCAGAAATGAACTTCTGCAGATCTAGTTGAGCAAATCACTTCTCCTTGATGCACCACTTAGTGTGGTGGCTTCATTTTGTCATGTGAACATGCTCACAAAAGTTGGGGTCAAGGAGATAAAGTTGGTAGTACAAAGTTGTTCAAGTTTGAATCTAGACAAAGATGGTTTTGGGGCACTTTTGTGAACCAAAACAGTTTGGATTGAGCTGCAACTTTGAAATGTCATCATATTATGTATATGTGACTTTCTAGAATTTTCTTGGATTTTTATGAAAATATTTCCTGTAGAAATATTTCAAATCCTTGAAATGGGCAGAAATGGTTTTGGGAGGTTTTGTCCAATATTTTGAACATGGCCATGTGTTGAAACTCTTATATATGGAAAATATATGTCCACAGAGTTTCCCTGATTTTTGTCAAATATTTTTGAATCAATAAAATAATTTTTCCCTATTAAAGACCATTTCTGGCCTTAAGAAAAATCTTTTAAATAAAATAGGAAAATAACTTTTAAAATTATATTTTTGTGGTTTATGGGAATCCTATATCTATTAGGTTTCAAATATACTTTTTGAAATATTTTTCATACCCTAAATCAAGTACTTGTAGTGCAAGCCTCAATTCGGGGGTTTTTGGAAAACTAAATTTTGAAAATACTTTTTGCCCAATTTATTTTTGTAAGAAAATACTATATTGCACTATACACATGGCATGATCATTGGGCAGAAGTTTGGGGCAGGGGGATGAAGTATATAAAGTGGAGTAGTTGACTTTAAAGAGCACTTGAAAATCACAGAGAGAAAACAACTCCAAATAAAAGCCAAAAAATGCAAAAGTTTTTGTTGGTCCAAATTTTCATGTTTTTTTAATGCAAATGACTTGTTACAAAATGCAGGGTGTGACAGACCTACCCCCCTTACAAGAATCTTGTCCCCGAGATTCCTAAACTAGGCTTTAAAGAGATACGGAAACTCGGATCTAAGGTAGTCTTCACGTTCCTAGGTTGCTTCTGCTTCAGTGTGGTTGCTCCACTGGACCTTGAAGTACTTGATGGTGCGGCTTCGAGTGTGTCGCTCAGCCTCGTCCAAAATGCAGATGAGCCTCTCACGGTAGGTCAAATTAGGCTGAAGGTCAATGGCTTTGGGATTGACGTCCTTGTAGAGATCAGGCTTGTTTGGAACTTGGAGACACTTCCGGAGTTGTGATACGTGGAATACGTTGTGCACATCGGATAGTTCAGGTGGTAGTTCCAACTGGTAAGCAACTTATCCTCGCCGTTCAGTGATCTTGAAGGGCCCGATGTATCTTGGTGCAAGATTTCCCTTGACATGGAAGCGCTGGGTTCCCTTGAGATGGGTGACCCGGAGATAGACATGGTCTCCAACTCGGCAGGTCATGTCTGTTCGACGTGAGTCAGCGTAGCTCTTCTGTCTTGACTTGGCAGTCTTCAAACGCTCTCTGACAAGCCGGACTTGCTCTTCAGCTTCATGGAGAATATCGGGTCCAAAGACTAGTCCTTCTCCTGTCTCTGACCAATTGAGGGGTGTGCGGCACTTGCGTCCGTACAACACCTCAAATGGTGCCATCCGGAGGCTTGACTGATAACTGTTGTTGTAGGAGAACTCGGCGAAAGGGAGGCAATCGTCCCACCTAGCTCCATATGCTAAGACACAGGCTCAAAGCATGTCTTCGAGTATCTGATTCACTCTCTCTGTCTCACCTCCGGTCTGTGGGTGGAAAGCAGTGCTGAAGGACAACTTGGTCCCCATGGCCTCTTGGAACTTCTTCCAAAACCTTGAGGTAAATTGGGTCCCTCTATCCGACACAATCTCCTTGGGAACACCATGAAGACTTACAATTCGGTTGATGTAGAGACTGGCTAACTGGTTCCCCTTGTGGGTCGTCTTGACAGGAATGAAGTGGGCCACCTTAGTCAAATGGTCAACAATGACCCATATGGATTCATGCCCCTTGCTTGACCTGGGTAATCCGGTGATGAAGTCCATCCCGACTTTGTCCCACTTCCATTCAGGCACCTTGAGAGGTTGTAACAATCCAGCGGGTCGCTGATGTTCAGCCTTGACTCTCTAGCATACGTCACACTTAGCGACGAAAGCAGATATCTCTCTCTTCATGCCATGCCACCAGAATCTTTCCTTCAGGTCTTGATACATCTTGGTCCCTCCAGGATGGATGGAATACGGGGTGTCGTGAGCTTCTTGCAAGATCAAGTTCTTGAGCTCAACCTTGTTGGTACGCAAATGCGATTCCCGAACCACACAATTCCTTGCTCATCTTCTGAGAATCCTGGGGCCTTGCCTTGCTTCATCTTCTTCTTGATGCCTTCGATGCTTACGTGTCCTTTCTGTGTTTCCTTAATATCATCCATCAAGGTAGGCCTAACTTCGAGGTTGGCCAAGAATCCTGGTACAACCAGTTCCAACCTGAAGCTTTCAAGTTCTTCGTACAAGGCGGGTAGCCTTTCCTTAATCATAGCGTTCGAGGAACAAGCCTTTCTGCTTAAGGCATATGCTACCACATTAGCCTTCCCAGGGTGGTATTGAACACTGAGGTCATAATCCTTGATCAACTCTAGCCATCTTCTTTGCCTCATGTTCAATTCTTTCTGAGTGAAAATATACTTCAGACTTTTGTGATCCATGTATATCTCACACCGCTTCCCTAGGAGGTAATGTCGCCATGTCTTCAGGGCATGAACCACTGGTGCTAACTCAAGATCATGAGTAGCATAGTTCTCTTCATGAGGACGTAGCTGTTTGGATAGATATGCTACGACTCTGCCTTCTTGCATAAGAACACCTCCAAGTCCAGTTCGCGAGGCATCACAATATATCAAAAATTCCTTGTGAATATCAGGTGTAGCCAGAACTAGGGCAGTGGTCAATCTCTTTTTCAGCTCCTGGAAGCTCTCTTCGCACTTCGGTGTCCACTCAAACTTCCTGTCCTTCTTCAAAAGCTGGGTCATGGCTCGGGCAATGCTTGAGAATCCTTCAACGAACTTGCGGTAATATCCCGCGAGTCCGAGGAAGCTTCTGACTTCCTTCACATTGCTCGGGGTTTTCCATTCAGTCACGGCTTGAATTTTGGTGGGATCCACTGACAACCCTTCAGTAGTCAATTTATGACCCATGAATCCAACTTCATGCAACCAAAATTCGCACTTGCTGAACTTGGCGTACAGTTGGTGCTCTCGAAGCTTGTCCAGAACCATCCTCAAGTGTTGCTCGTGCTCTTCTTCCGTCTTCGAGAAGACAAGAATGTCATCAATGAAGACGACGACAAACTTGTCCAAATATTCCATGAAGACCTTATTCATGAGATACATGAAGTAAGCTGGGGCATTGGTCAATCCAAAGGACATGACCGTGCACTCATACAGAATAGGTGATCCCCAAGGGGAGGCACTAGGGCAGATAAATCCCTTCCTCAACTGCTCTTCCAGTTGCTTTTTCAACTCTGATAACTCTTCCGATCCCATTCTATAAGGTTTCTTATAGATGGGTCCTGCTCCGGGTATGAGCTCGATGATAAACTCAATATCTCGGTCAGGAGGCATTCCTGGTAGCTCATCAGGAAAGACATCGGGGTATTCGCACACTACCAGCACTTGCTCCAATCCAACTTCAGTCAAAGAGTTGACTTGGGTGGCTTGAGTAGAGTAGGGGTTGGAGGCAAATTTAACTTCGACTCCTTGGTCATTGGTCACAGTGACAGTTCGGTTGGCACAATCTAACAAGCCTTGGTGCTTGATGAGCCAATCCATTCCTAAGATCACATCCAAGCCTTGCGATCTTAAGATGATAAGGTCTGCTAGGAAGTCTACCCCATTAATGACAATCCCGATTCCTTTACATCCTATCTTGGCTCTCATCTATGCTTCGGGGGTTTGTACCACCATAGGGTTATTCAGGGGTGTAGGGGTCATGCCACTTTTTAATGCAAACTTTTGGGTGACAAATGAATGCGTGGCTCCAGAATCAAACAAGACAGTTGCAGGTGTTGAGTTGACAAGGAACGTACCCAACACAACGTCCGGGTCTTCCTGGGCTTCTTCTGCAGTGACATGATTCACACGACCCTTGCCATTGTTGATTGGGTTGCGGGGAGCTTGGTTCCTTGGTGGCATCCCACGGCCTTGGCCTTGGTTCTGCATATTGGGGCGCGGGGCGTCGGGCTTCTTGTTGGGGCAATACTTGGAGTAGTGTCCTGCCTGACCACATCCGAAGCAAGTGACTTGATTGGGGTTGCTGCTCTTGCCGGCATTGTTATTGGGGTTGTTGAAAGCTGGCCTGGGGTTGGCATACTGCTGAGGCTGATAGTTGGTGCGGGGTGCAGGGGCTCTTGGCTGCTGATAGGTTGGCTTGACCGGGGCTGGCTGCCACGGGCAAGGCTTCTGGTTGCTGGTGCTACCCTTACTGATCATCTTGCGCTTACGAGTATCGTCCAAAGCACGTCACTTGTCCTCAAGCATGAGTGCCTTGTTCACCAGATCAGGAAGGGTTGGGTAGTCACACACAACAAGCGAGTACTGCAGAGTCTGGTTAAGGCCTTCCATGAAGCGCTCTCTTTAGGCAGCATCAGTGCTGACATATTCAGGAGCATATCTTGACAGGATACTGAACTTCTGCATGTACTCCTTGACAGTGCTACTACCTTGCTTCAAGGCTCAGAATTCACGCTTCTTGATGGCCATGATTCCAGAAGGAATGTGGGCCTTGCGGAATTCTACCTTGAAGTCATTCCAAGTGATGTTTTGCTCAGCATGCATGGCCTTGAATCCATCCCACCAAGCTCTGGAAGTTCCCCCGAGATAGTGAGAAGCATATGCCACCTTCTCACGGTCCTCAGTGCATCCGACTAGTTCCAGCAGATCCTCAATGGTGCGGACCCAGTCGTCTGCATCCAGGGGTTCAGCAGTCTCGATGAAGGTGGGTGGTGCATACTTCTTGAACTCCGCCAACGTGGAACGTCCATTGCCGTTCCCCGCCGGCTGGTGATTGACAGCTTGAGCAATCATCTGGAGGGTTGCAGTGTTGGCTTGGCGTTCCTCTCGGAAGGCTTGGAGAAGCTGAGCCATGTCCATGTTTGGAGGCAGTGGCGGTGGTGGAGCTTGTCCTTGGGTTTGGTCCTGACTGGCTCCTGCTCCGGCTTCTTGCTGCTGGGTAGAGGTACCAGTACATGTTACAACAGGCATCCTGTTGGAGTGGTCAAGGTCTCATGATTGGGAAAGATGAGGGAAAGCAATATAGATGGGATTCTAGTAAGGGGGTCGGTATGACACTAATTGTTTTCATGCAAGGGCCAAAAGGCCAAACACATTCATTAAAATCCAAATGGGTGATGTAGTCGCTTACAAGTTCCCGAAGGAAAGTACGACGTTCACCAAACACGTCAAAAACGAACAAAACACTACATGGTTTCATATGAACCATTACAAGGACTCGACTTCTCATAGGGGGGTACACGACCTATCCTACCTTAAGGGTTACGAACTGGCCTATCCTAGTCCCGAACGGTGTCTAAGTGGTGGAATGCTCGGTCGCGTATTCCGGTTCCTCTGGGTCTTCCTCCTCATCTTTATCTGTCTTAGTTTCTTCGTCACTTGAGGGAGTGGGGGAGTGGAGGAGCCAAACACGACACTGCTTCGCCGGTGGCACCATTAAGAGGTTGTGATATTCCTTCACCGTCATACAGTGTGGCTGAGATGATCCCTTGGCATGCGTAACCTATGGGGGTCGCCCGCCTCGATAGGCAACAACAGGCTATCCAGGGGGTGCACCATCCTTCTTGATCTTGTCCACCTTTGCCTGAGCTAGGCGGAGGAGTTCCTTAGTCTCGTGGAGTTCCTTCCGGAGCTCCATTGACTCCGAGGCCAGATGTTGTGCCAGGCTGTCAGCACACAAGCTGAAGTAGGTCTGGAAACAGAGGGGAAGCCCCTCGTCCATGGGTGGAGCTGGTGCGCTGCTCTCGTCATCACCCTCCTTACGATAAGGCAGGTAATGAGTGGATGGCTCACTTGCCGTCTCTGGCAGAAGATCCCGAAGGCGAGTCAGCGCCTTGAGTGCAGCAGTCTCAACGACAAGGAGCAGGGTCGCCATCTAGGGTCCTTCGAAGAACCAGCCTGTTGGAGAGTAATTCTCCCTCACGACTACCTCCACGTGATACTCCCTCTCGGCGCTGTTGATCTAGTGCTCATGATAGGAGAAGGTGGGGGCTCGATTGAATTGGCACTTCTTGAGGTTGTCCTCAAGAAGCACGGTAAATCCAGTGGTCAGAAGGTCCTCGGGTACGACGGCCATCTACAAAAGTGGAAGGGGAAGGGTCAATAGAGGAGATACGACCCCTGTTTGGGATATTTTTAGAAAACGTAGGTATATAGGTAGTTTTGTAGATAGTCTCACTCTAACTATCGTCCATGCTAACTAAGGCTTCCTACAGTCAGGATGGATTTGATACTAGCTCTATGGGGACCCCGACTCATAAGTCGTGATCACCGAATGCATGTGTACAGTGATCCCAGAGATCAATGCTCAGTGAACACACAGAAGCTGAATAACAAGAGTCTTACATCCATACATACCGTCTTACACGAATTATGACCATTATGGTCAAGTCTTACATAGATAAAGCCACAAGTGCCGAATACCAAATAAACTTAAGCAGCGGAAATCTTCGTCGATAAGTAGAACCCATGCCATCTGCCTTAACCCTACAGGCAATCTGACTGGGAAACTTCCTAGTTCGCGTGTTCGTCTCCAAAGAACTCTTCTTCGAACTCTAGTTCTTCCATTCCTGGCCAATTAAATAACCAGTGGCAAGCCAATGATTACTTTGAATGTACTCGCAAGCAACCCATGTTTTGGTTCGAGATACAACAATGCAGGATATAGGTAAATTTTTGCAGAAAGCTAATTTTACTGTTCTACGACATGTTCAACAACTGGGTCAGAGCAGCCGCAGCGCGCCCAGTCCGAGAGGCGGCCCAACGCACTGGTGCACGCACGCGCGCCAGGTTTAAACCTGACGGGCGGGGCCCAGGGGTCAGCGAGAGAGAGAGGCGATGGGAGGAGAGGCTGACAGGCGGGGCCCGCTTGTCATCCCTAACCCCGAGTCCAGACGGCCGGCGAGCTCACTGGTGACGATGCAGGGCACGGCGGGGTCGAGCGAGGGCACTGCTGGGCTCAGCGTCGTGTCGCCATTCGGGTGGAGGTGGGGTTTGTCACCGGTGCAGCCTGGTTTGTCGGCGACGAGGTCACGCAGCGGAGGTGCTTCGGGCGCCGGTGGTTCCGGCCATTACCGGCTATAAAAAGAGTGGGGAAGAGAGGGGAAAGGGTCAGTGATGACATGCGGTTCCAGATCGAGAGAGAACGGGGGCGGAGGAGGCCTGTACCGCGCGAACGCCGACGAGCCGAGGCGGCGGAGCTCGAGCTCAATCTCGAGCTCAGGCGGCTCTGGAGGCAAATGGGTGGTGCGGGAGGTTGATTAGGAGTGTGGGGGAGCGACAGGGAGTGAGAGAGAGAGGCTCAGGGTCGTCTTATATAGGCTGGCCGAGGTCCACCACAGGCGCGGCCTACGGGTGTCCGCGGGATTGGCTCGGGTGGCCGTTAGAGAGGAAATGGAGGGCTCGGGGGTGTTCGTGGGAGTGGTTCAGGGTGCCAGGGAGAGAGAGGAGGAGCGGGATGAGCTGTGGGCGGGCCACAGGAGCGGCGCGAGCATTGGCCGAGCGGGGCGGCGTTCTGGCACGAGCTGCAGGAGAGAGAGAAGGGCGCACGAGCAAGTGGGCGGCCTGCTGGCGTGGAGCGGACGTCGAGGGGCATCGACTGTTTCAGGACCCGATCCTAAGTCAACGCCGATCTAGCATGTAACACTTCATATCACTTTGCGGCCTCACGCACGGTATTCCCACGGGTGCCACCTTACCCGGCCCGGGACCGTTTGTGCCTTTTGGCTCACGTATATGATAGTGTCGCTAGCATCCATATGACAGAGAACCCGGGCCGACATGACTAGTCGTGAACCCAAAGTGGCACTAACTTACGGGGACAGGCATACATGAAACAACATCGAACATGTCGGTCATCAGCATGTGAATCCGGGCTGTAGCAACTGGGCTAACAGGACTCTGGACCGGGCTGTAGCAGGCTAGCAGGACTCCAGAAGTCACCGCGTGACATTTCCCGAAGGGACAGACACAGGAACAAAGTGAATCACATGCCGGCCAGTCTAAGTGTTCCGGGGCCAAGTAGTACTAGGCTAGCAGGACTCCGGTAAACCGGGCTGTAGCAGACTACCAAGGCTCAATGGAAACACCGGAACTATATTTCCCCATAAGATAGGCTACCAAGGATAAACAACTTGATGGTCGGATCCCACACATACCAAGCATTTCAATAACATACACACAATATGCTCGATATGTGCAAATACAACATGGCATCACAACAAGACTCTACGACTCAAAGTATTTATTCATTAGGCTTCGAGGAGCGAGATATTACAAACATGGGTCTCATGACCCATCATTGAAAGCATACAAATCAAAGCACATGCGGAAGCTTACCATGTCTGGGTACAGACATCTACAAATGAAAAAGGATGAGAAGCCTGACTATCTACCAGATCCTGCCGAGGGCACAAGATCGTAGCTGAGGTATCAAGCTAAACGTAGAAGTCCACACGGAACTACTAGAGAGACTGACGTCTCTCTGGAAAACATAAAATAGGCAAACGTGAGTACAAATGTACCCAACAAGACTTACATCAGAACTAACTACATATGCATTGGTATCAAAAAAGGGGGGTGGTGGAGTTTAACTGCAGCAAGCCAGCTTTGACTCGGTGGCTATCTTAGACTACGACTGCAAGTAACTCTTTTGAGGTGGCGCACATGAGTCCACATATTCACCATATCAATACATCACTATGGATCCGCTCCCGTCTCCCTACAAGAAGGCCATCCATAGCACTCACGCTTATCTTGCGAGTTTTAGGGTATCCAATTTCACTTGTCTATGAACTATGCAAGGGGTCCAAGTTTCCATATCCAGGAATCCGGCTATTCGAATAGATAATGATAACCCTGCAGGGGTGTACTTCTTCACACACGCTCCCACCACTTATCACCATATACACGTCATGTATCTCGGCAACCTCCAAGCGGAAGCCTGGCGAGGGTGTCGGCCACGACCTGACTACCACACAAGTCTCTAGTCCAGGTTTATCGCCTATTCGGGTTCCATCCGCGAGGAGATCCGCGGAGTTTCGCTCATAGCCCCAAACGATGTGTGCAGGGTTCCCGAGACACCAAACGGGCGCCCGGTACACCATGCCACGGTGTATCTACCGCATCATAGCCCACCCCTAGGGTCAGCGCTACACACCCACCAACACATATCCTATAACACCAGAAACTAGTTGCAACTCCTGGACAGAGGACTAGGGCAGTTAATAAGTCAGAGGGTCAATTAAGGATCCCAATGAGTGGTAGTAGCTGTTCATGGATCACAAACAGAGAACTCAGTTCCTGAGGACGGTTTCAATGAGACAACCCACCATGTACTCCTACATGGCCTCTCACCGCTACCTTTACCAAATCGTGTTCACACACTTAGCTCACACACAGTAGGACATGTTCATCCATTCCAATTCATCCCCAATGAATCAGACCTGACTCAACTCTAAGCAGTAGCAGGCATGACAAACAAGCATGAATGAGTAGGCACATCAGGGCTCAAACAACTCCTACTCATGCTAGTGGGTTTCATCTATTTACTGTGGCAATGACAGGTCATGCAGAGGAAAGGGGTTCAACTACCGCAGACATGTAACAGTTGAATCGTTGTTGTCCTAATGCAGTAAAAGAGAGCAGGAGCGAGAGAGTGGGATTGTATCGGAATGAACAAGGGGGTTTTGCTTGCCTGGCACTTCTGAAGATAATATAGTTCTTCATCGGTGTCATCGATCACGTCGTCGGAAACATCGTCGACTGAGAGGGGACGGTTACCGGCAAACAGAGAAGGACACAATCAATGCAATGCAACAATATGATGCATGAATGTGACATGGCAATATGCTGTTGATTGGCCTAATGCAACTAGCAACAAGTTAAATGGAGTTGGTTTGAACACTAGGTTCAAATTCAAACTCCATATGTGCTTTCTTAAATGCCACTTAATTGAATTGTCCTAAACAGAGGATATAAGTTGCTCTAACATGCATGAAAATGCCATAAACAGATTCTTTGGATTTTTCTGATCATTTTTCATATATAATTTGTTTCATTTGGAGTTACGGTTGATTTTATATGATTTTTCAAAGTTTGGATATTTTTTGAATTAAACAAATCATTTAAGATTTATTTAAATTCCATAAAAGGATTACTGCATCAGCCTGACATCATCATGACATCAGCAGGTCAACAGGGCACGGTCCAGGTCAAACGTGATGCGTGGGACCCACTGGTCAGTGTCACAGAGCTGGCTAGTGTGGCTGACATGTGGTGCCTGGTCAACGACCACGTCAGCCGGGTCAAAGATGACGCGTGGGGCCACTGGATTAATCTAAAATAAACAGGGAATATACCCAGGGTTAATTTGGGCGCGGGGCCCATATGTCAGTGAGAGAGGGGGTTAATTAGCGTGGTAATTAGTCCCTAACGATGGTGCCACGTCAAGCACGTCGGAGTTGAACGCCGGCGAGCACGCGAACGATCGGCGATTGCTCGAGAAACGCGCTACGGGCGGGTGGCTGGACGCGCTGCGGGCACCACAAGGGAAGCCCTCGCTCGCCCGCATCCAGGGGTGCTCGCAGCTGATCCCTTCGTTTTCAGTTTCCTTTCGAAACCGATCCCTTCGTTTTGGGAATTTTTGTGAAGAATAGATTTCTTCAGAATATCACAAATGGTTTGATACCCTTTGAGGGATTTGAACATTCCTGTCTAAAGAAGATCCTTCAACCTAGCATTCTCATCAGAAACAGAACTATTTTCCTCGATTGAGGGGTTAGCACTCACAGATGATTCAACATTAGATTCAACATTGTTTCTTTCAAGACATTTTAAACATGGTGGCTTGAACACTTTAGGTTTCTCCTTGAGTTGTTGGGTGAGAAGAGAATTTTCCTCTCAACAAGTCTTCATGAGCCTCTCTTAGTGCCTTGAGTTCCTGTTTCCTTTTCAGGAAATCATAGGTCAATCTCTCATGGTCTGTTGGAGAAAATCATGACAAGTTGTGAGTTCATCCATTGGTGACTTGAGAGTAGCATACGCTTCGGTCAGCGACTGATTCTTTTACATCTCCTCAACCAACAACCCTTTGGACCTCCTGAGGGTTTTCTCAATTTACTCAAGAGAGTTTTGTTGAATGTTGGCAATTTTGATCAACTTAGCATGGTCATGCTCATCAGGAGAATATTGATCACTGGAGTGAACCTTGTGATGTTTGACTGGTACCTTTTCTTTCAAGACTTTGGCCATGAAGCAGTAGGCAGGAGTTTCATCATCGCTTGACGGGTTCCTGAAGAAATTTGTCACCGGGGAAGAGGTGCATGCCATGCCAGCCATGCCTGAGTCAGAATCCTCATCAGACTCATTTTCTTATTTGAAAGCAGATCATTCTTCTTCTTCTTCTTCTTCAGATACCATCTCCTTGCCGATTCATGCCTTGGCCTTGCGATAGGTACTCTTGCGGTTGGAGGAGGACTTGGAAGGATTCTTTGAGGAAGATCTTAATGAATATTTTGAGGTGGACCTGTCCTTCTTCTTGAAAAACTTCTTAGTTTTCTTCTCATCATCAGAGTCGTAGTTCTTGCTCTTGCCATTGCTTCGATAGTTGCTCGAGTCATATCTCCCACTAGCACGGATTTCAGCTTCCCAGAGAGGGCGGTCCGAAATGAGTGTCCTAGGTTTTTGCACTTGAAACAGGTGTATTCTCTGGTAGGTTTTGAAGATTTTGAACCTCCAGAGTTGCTTGAACTTCTTTTCTGGAACTGGCTCTTCTTGTGGAAACATTGGAATTGATTTGTGATCAGTGCGAGATCTTTGCTGAGTCGTTCTGGATCATCAGAATCTTCTTCGCATTTCCATCGGAGGAGGAATCAGCCACAACTTTGAGAGCATGATTTTTGCGTTGAGTTGAGCCATACATATCTCTCTTTTCTTCTTCTTGTTCTTCATGAGTGTTCAGTCTCTCCGTAACATCAGCAGAGTTGAGGCTCTTGAAATCAGGGCGCTCTCGAATCATCAGAACAAGCATGTCAAATGAGGTGTCAAGGGATCGAAGAAGTTTCTTCACAACTTCATGGTCAGTGATGTCTTTGGTGCCGAGTCCTTGAAGTTCATTTGTTATGTCACTAAGGCAATTGAAGGTTTGCTGATAGCTTTCATTCCCAATGCGCTTGAACCAATTGAACTTCACCCAAAGAGTATCAACCGAGCTTCCTTTTGAGTTGACACTCCTTCATTGATCTTTTCGAGGACATCCCACAGTTCTTTTGCAGTCTCACACTGTCAGTACCGAAGGAATTGAGCTCGAGATAGATGGCCACCAATTTCATCTTTATCTTGAGCGTCTAGCTAAATGAGCTTCTTTTCTTCATCAGTAGGCGCTTGAGGAATAAGAACTGTGAACCCAATGTGCACGACGTTCCACATGTCATCATCTATAGCTTCAAGACGGATCTACATCTTCTCCTTCCAGAAGGGATAATTCGTCCCATCGAATATGAGAATCTTGAGATGCAACTTGTAGTCCACTAAAGACATACTTAAACTCCAAAGTCATTAGACTAAAATGAGCAGAGTCAAGGAGTACCTTGCTCTGATCCTAATTGTAGGAATGAAGTATGTCTACCAGGGGGGGGGGGAGGGGTGAATGGGAGTTTTAAATTTTCTTCAGAAAACTTAAATCTCTCAGAACCCAACAGCGGAATAAACAACAAACATACTAATAAGATCTACAACAGATGACCGAAGGGAAACTAAAACACGCATCAAAGTAAAATACATGAATAAAATGCATCGAAGGTGTGGGGACCCCGACTCATAAGTCGTGATCACCGAATGCACGTGTACAGTGATCTCAGAGATCAATGCTCACTGAACACACAGAAGCTGAATAACAAGAGTCTTACATCCATACATACTGTCTTACATGAATTATGACCATTATGGTCAAGTCTTACATAGATAAAGCCACAAGGGCTGAATACCAAATAAACTTAAGCAGCGGAAATCTTCGTCGATAAGTAGAACCCATGCCATCTGCCTTAACCCTACAGGCAATCTGACTGGGAAACGTCCTAGTTCACGTGTTCGTCTCCAAAGAACTCTTCTTTGAACTCCTGTTCTTCCATGCCTGGCCAATTAAATAACCAGTGGCAAGCCAATGAGTACTTTGAATGTACTCGCAAGCAACCCATGTTTTGGTTCGAGATACAACAATGCAGGATATATGTAAAATTTTGCAGAAAGCTAATTTTACTGTTCTATGACATGTTCAACAACTGGCAAAACTTGCATCATATGAATTCAAGTAACCATAGGGACTGGTTACAAATATCAACATAAATGGAGTGGGCACCAACCCAACTCAATCATGTCAAGTCCTTTGACTTGACCCAAGTAAATCTTTCCACTTATCCATACACACACTAGTTTGTAAACATGTGGACATGGCCCAAGAGCGGTTACCCAACTGTCCTTGACCGTGGACACAGCTATTCGAATAGTTTTACACTCTGCAGAGGTTGCACACTTTACCCACAAGATCCGGGGAACTTCCGTGTCATCCACGACCCGCGGTACCTCAGGTACCCGGGGTAAGCACCCGATCACTATCTTTCCCTAGACGACACTAACATAGAGTCCACTCGATTGGTAGTAACCCCCGTGCCCAACATTTCACATCTTAAAATTGTGGAGCCTCGCTCCCATATTCATCACATACCACAAGCACGGGGTACCAACGGTGTGTCCGGTGCCCTGTGAAAACAGTCATGGCCGCCCTACTTGGCACGACCCCGTCCCGAGAGAGCGCAATAACAACTCTCCCGTCACTAGTAATGCGGGCTCCAAGCTAGTATCGACCTAGGTAATCAATAATGCCCTTTCTCATATAAGGGTAGAGTGGTTGCGCATGTAAGGTTGGAATAACGGTTGCAACTTAAACCGATCCGTTTTGAAAACAACATACACACTTGCCTCGGTACACCACTTCGTCATCAAGTGGTTACCCAACTTATTATCTCCTTCGGGCATAAGTGGCACCCGACAGGGTTTTCAAAAAGTATTTTGAAAACAATCTTGCTGCCATCACCACGCATATTCCCGTCCCTTCTTGCGTAGCATCTACTTTAGCATCATATCTACTCCCACCGGCATAACCCTCATAGGAAGGTAGGGTCATGCATAATGCAAGTATCAACAAGGAAGTAACAGAGGTAACCCATCAAGGTGGTTACCACCTCATCATGATTCCGTTGCAACAACAATATGGTGCTATATGACATGCATAAAAAGGGTTTCTTAGACATGGTCAGAGGGCTGCTTGCCTGGCTCAGCAAAGTCTTCTGGGTCTTCAAAGTCTTCTGGTCCAACTCCTTCAGCAATGCAATCTATCGTTGCAAAATAATAACGATAAAATAAGGCAATAATAAAACAGAAAAACCAAAGTGCTCAGAAAAATGTCAACTCATTTTTGTTAAATACTATGGTTAAAACTAAGAAGGGGAAAATTCTTATTTCTGGATTTGGAGCTACACAGACAGAGTAATGGATTTTCAAACAAGGATTTAATTGCTCAATTTTGAATTTAAATTTGAATAGCACAGAAAAGTTGGTTGGGCATGTATGGAAGTTATAGCATGAAATAGGCGGGATTTTTAAAAGATTTCAGGAACTGGAATTATTGCATTTCGATGAATACTTAATCCTGTGGAATTTTTGCAATTCTAACAGAAAAGAAAAAGGAAAAGGAGCACTGTGCAACTGGGCCAGAGCAGCCGCATTGCAGCAGGCCCAGTCCAAGAGGCAGCCCAGCGCACTGGTGCACGCGCGCGCGCCAGGTTTAAACCTGACGGGCGGGGCCCAGGCGTCAGCGAGAGAGAGAGAGAGAGAGGCGATGGAGGGGAGAGGCTGACAGGCGGGGCCCGCTTGTCATCGCTAACCCTGAGTCCAGACGGCCGGCGAGCTCACCGGCGATGATGCAGGGCATGGCGGGGTCGAGCGAGGGCACTGCTGGGCTCAGCGTCGTGTCGCCGTTCGGGTGGAGGTGGGGTTGGTCACCGGAGTAACCTGGTTTGCCGGCGACGAGGTCACGCGGCGGAGGTGCTTCGGGCGTCAGTGGTTCCGGCCATTACCGGCTGCAAAAAGAGTGGGGAAGAGAGGGGAAAGGGTCAGTGATGCCGTGCGGTTCCAGATCAAGAGAGAACGGGGGCGGAGGAGGCCTGTACAGCGCGAAGGCCGACGAGCCGAGGCGGCGGAGCTCGAGCTCAGGCGACTCTGGAGGTAAATGGGTGGTGTGGGAGGTTGATTAGGAGTGTAGGGGAGCGACTGGGAGTGAGAGAGAGGCTCGGGGTCATCTTATATAGGCTGGCCGAGGTCCACCATAGGCGCGGCCTACGGGTGTCCGCGGGATTGGCTCGGGTGGCCGTTAGAGAGGAAATGGAGGTCTCGGGGGTGTTCGTGGGAGTGGTTCAGGGTACCAGGGAGAGAGTGGAGGAGCGGGACAAGCTGTGGGCAGGCCACAGGAGCGGCGAGAGCATTGGCCGAGCGGGGCGGCATTCTGGCGCTTGCTGCAGGAGAGAGAGGAGGGCACGGGAGCAAGTGGGCGGCCTGCTGGCGTGGAGCAGACGTCGAGGGGCATCGACTGGCGCGTGGGGGAGGCTCGAGGCGGTCGGGGGACGCGGCGTCAACGGTCGGGTGCTCTGCCAGGCGCTCCAGAGCGCGACTTTGGCCGGCATCCACGGTTTTCCCACGTCCTCACGCGACCACTTGTGTCTGGCAACTGCAGGGGGCGGGGGCAAAAGCTAGGGAGAGCCTTGGATGCTCTGGAAAGCTGAGGGGAGAGAAGGAGGCTGAGAGAGAGGGAGGATTCCACTGTCCAGAGAAGAATAATGGGGCTCTCCCCCCTTCATCATTGCTTCCTCGGGCAGCAAGGCACACAGGTGCTAGAGGGGGACTAGGAGGGGTCGTGGTAGAAAGTTTAGCCTACGGAGATTTGTGGAAGAGGCCAAAAATGGGATTTTGGTAAAGTGGCTGAAGGTGTTTGATGCTGGTTTGGGCAAGTAGATGATTTCCATTTGCCATGATACTCCATAGGGTGAAATGTCACATATAATTAGGGCCTTGCACCAATTTTGAGCTCATTTGGGCAAAGTTGCCAATGCAACTTTTGTAAACCCTAGATATTTGTAGAAATGAACTTCTGCAGATCTAGTTGAGCAAATCACTTCTCCTTGATGCACCACTTACTGTGGAGGCTTCATTTGGTCATGTGAACATGCTCACAAAAGTTGGGGTCAAGGAGAGAAAGTTGGTAGTACAAAGTTGTTCAAATTTGAATCTGTACAGAGATGGTTTTGGGGCACTTTTGTGAACCAAAACAGTTTGGATTGAGCTAAAACTTTGAAATGTCATCATATTATGTATATGTGACTTTCTAGAATTTTCTTGGATTTTTATGAAAATATTTCCTGTATAAATATTTCAAATCCTTGAAATGGGCAGAAATGGTTTTGGGAGGTTTTGTCCAATATTTTGAACATGGCCATGTGTTGAAACTCTTATATATGGAAAATATATGTCCACAGAGTTTCCTTGATTTTTGTCAAATATTTTTGAATCAATAAAATAATTTTTCCCTATTAAAGACCATTTCTGGCCTTAAGAAAAACTTTTAAATAAAATAGGAAAATAACTTTTAAAATTATATTTTTGTGGTTTATGGGAATCCTATATCTATTAGGTTTCAAATATACTTTTTGAAATATTTTTCATACCCTAAATCAAGTACTTGTAGTGCAAGCCTCAATTCAGGGGTTTTTGGAAAACTAAATTTTGAAAATAATTTTTGGCCAATTTATTTTTGTAAGAAAATATTATATTGCACTATACACATGGCATGATCATTGGGCATAAGTTTGGGGCAGGGGGATGAAGTATATAAAGTGGAGTGGTTGACTTTAGAGAGCACTTGAAAATCACAGAAAGAAAACCAACTCCAAATGAAAGCCAAATAATGCAAAAGTTTTTGTTGGTCCAAATTTTCATGTTTTTTTAAAGCAAATGATATGTTAAAAAATGCAGGGTGTGAAAGAAGGTAAACTTGAGTAATAGAGTAACCGAAGGTGCTCGATGGCGACAAGGTATTTGTTAGACTAGTTCGTCCTCCCGCACAAGGACTATGTCTGGTTGGAGGGGTTGTGACTTAACACGGAAGATAAACTCTCTTCACCCCATTCTCCTCGACAATCAATTCGTCAACCGATGCCGATCACTCGTGGTAGATATTTCAAGGTGATCTCCAAACCTTTACAGACTTCTTCTTCGAGAACCACAATCACTCTTGGTCTCTGAAGAAATTGACACCTAACCGTCTAGAGAGTTTGTAGCTCTCAAGAGTACTAGGCGGAGCATACTAAACTTAGATTCCAGTGATGCTGAACCACTATCTAATTCTTCGGCTCTAGGATTTTTCTCTCAGTGGATTTTAAAATCAAATCGCTCAGACAGGGGGTTGCTCAATAATCTTCTCAGAAATCAAATGGAGCAGCCACCAGACAAAGCAGGCGCGGGGTGGCTATTTATAGCCGCAACCTTCCCAGATGGGAAATGATCATTTTGGACACAAGGTCTAGCCAATGGCCAACCGACACATTCTCAATGGTCGGATTTTGGAGCAACTGTAACATTACTTGAGGAACAAGTAATGCTAACTCCTCAGTCTGAGGCAAATATCTCGCAGCGAAGAAGATCACAGTCTCTTGCTGGCAAGTATTTTCTCGGAGCACAAAGAGATTTCTCTCACAACTTTCATAGGTTTGGGTTTAGCATCAGAGAATCAAAGCTTCAAAATGCTATACCCCTCCTAATAGTACGGTGGTCCTATGACTCAATGAAAGAAGAAGAACAATGAAATAAATACCGTGTCTTCACTTTGTCTTCATTCTTCCTCGAGCACAGTCATTTGCTTCGAATAATCACCGAACCAATTGCTTAAACTTCAACAATTTTTAGGGGTCACTCTCGTTAGATTTATCTTCAGTGATAACCTTCGTTGTTGCGCATGGAGATTATCTTCGTTGTTTTCATCAAACTCCTTGATTACTCCAGGGACCCGTTACTCTGTGTGCACTAGCAAACACATAAGTCCCAAACTATTTATGTCAGCAAACTCCAAAACATAAGGGGCCTATCATTGCAACAATACTATTGTCCCATTTCTCATCTTCATGCAACCTAGCAAGCGTAACAAGGGATCACATGAATGTTTGACCGAGCTGAACAAGAATTTCAGTGATGATAAAAAAGCGGAATGCTTTCCTTGATGAACATTCACAAACCTACAGAACCCGGTGTCTGATTGGCTTGCAAAGATAGACTAAATTCAGTCTAGAAGTTTTGTTATCCCTGGGCGTGGCAGGATTATATTTTATGAGGAATCTGTATTCAACACCCTGCTTGGTGTGCACCGTGCGACATTGATGCACTTTACAATGTGGATCGTGAAGCCAAACCGTGACTTTTTTCTGAGATGTTTCAGATACGTCTCCAACGTATCTATAATTTTTGAATGTTTCATGCTATTATATTATCAATCTTGTATGCTTTATATGCCATTTTATATCATTTTTGGGAACCAACCTATTAACTTAGTGCCTAGTGCCAATTCCTATTTTTTGTTCATTTCTTTGTTTGGCAGAAAAACCATACCAAATGAAGTCCAAACAAGATGAAAATTTACAGTGATTTTTCTGGACTAGAAGACACTAGAAGCTTTGGTGGGAGGCCAGAAGATCTACGAGTGGGCCACAAGCTCACACGGCGCATCCCCAAGTTGGCTGATATGTCTCCAACGCATCAGTAATTTTTGATTGTTTCATGCTATTATATTGTCAATTTTATATACTTTATATGCAATTTTATATCATTTTTGGGGACTAACCTATTACCTAGTGCCTAGTGCTAGTTGCTGTTTTCTGGTTGTTTTTGGTTTCCCAGAAAACCTATCCAAACGGAGTCCAAACATGACGAAACTTTTTGACAATTTTTTCTGAACATAAGAGACCCTAGAAGCTTTGGGGGAGGATCAAAAGACCTACAAGGAGACAGGAAGGTAACATGGCGTGCCCTAGGGGGGAGGCACACCCTGATGTCTTGTGGGCCCCTCATGGCTCCACCTTACCTAATTCCAATGCTATAAATTCTCTAATATTGGAAAACTCCCAGAGGCACCACTGAAACAATTTTTCCGTCGCCGCAAGTCTCTGTTCTTCCGTGATCCCATCTAGAGGCCTTCGCCGGTGCTCTTCCAGTGGGGGAATCATTCATAGAGGGCTTCAACATCAACCTTGCCACACCTCTAATGATGTGTGAGTAGTTCCCACATGACCTATGGGTCCATAGTGATTAGCTAGATGGATCTCTCTCTCTCTCTATCTCTCTCTCTCTCTTTGATCTTCAATACAATGTTCTTCACGGAGTTCTATTTGACGTAATCTTCTTTCACGGTGCGTTTGTTGAGATCCAATGAATTGAAGGTTTATGATAGAAGCGCTCTCGAAGGGGAGTAATAGTAGTAGATGCAGGAAGGAGTCAGTCTACTTGGCACAGACATAATGCTTATGTACATGATCATGCCATGAATAACGTTATTAACTATGCGTTTTTCTATCAATTGACTTAATTTGTTTACCCACCGTATGCTATTTTTATGAGAGAGATGCCTCTAGTGAAAACTATGTCCCCGAGTCTATTTTAATCGTATTACTAAAACCAAAAATACCTTACTGTAATTTATTTACTTTTATTTTACTTTGCAATTTATCTATCACCTACTATCAGACTTGATCCTTGCAATTAACGAGTACAAGGGGATTGACAACCCTCTTGCCCGCATTGGGTGCGAGTATTTGCTCTTGTGTGTGCAGGTACTATCACAGTTATTTGTGTGGATCTCTTATTAGTTCAATAATCCTGGTTCTCTACTGAGGGAAATATTGTTCGCTACTATATTGCTTCACCCTTCCTCTTCAGGAAAAACCCAACGCAACTCACATGCAGCAGAAAGAATTTCTTGCGCCATTGCCGGGGAGATTTATCAAACAACTCACAGTTCCTTCACACACACTATCATTTACTTATTCTACTTTTTATTTGCCTAGTTATGCTATGCTTATCATTGACACACCAAAATAGAAAATAAAAATAAAAATGAAGATATATAGATCCTCATTTGCTTGCTAATCTTTTCAAATTTGCTGCATATCGTAAACCAATAGCTAACAATGAAGAAGTGATAAAAGAAAATTCTGCCGGGATACTTTTATTAAATGAAAAGCATGATTGCAATGTTGTTAGTATAAATCCCATGAATATTAATTGTGCTAATGATCATGATTGGGGTGATAATCATGCTGTTTCTTTTGATCTTGAGAATTCTGAGCCTCATAATGAATCTATTATTGATGATAAAATTTTCAATAGTATTAAAAGTTGGTTTGGAAGAGCGTCAACATTAGGTAATAATGATATCACCACTTTGGAGAATGATCAATCTTATGATCTTTTTGATAAAAGTGGGTTTGGAGAGGTCATGGCTTTAATTGATGTTAATCCCACTATTTTGGAAGAGTATAAACTTTGCATGTATGTGGATCATGTTGATAATATGTTATGTGATAGATATATTTTTGAATTTGAATATGATCCTACAAGCAACTATTTTGAGAGAGGCAAATATGGTTATAAAAATCCTCATGTCACTAAATTACCCACTACCTCCTTTCCGATTTATAGGGCTTATCTCAAAACTTCCGTTTTATAAGTCTCATTTGTATGGTTTCCCATCACACACTCAGATATCGAGGTGCATTAAATCACTACATGCAAGGATTAAATAAAAATCCACCAATGCATGTAAAAGTTCTTAGTTATTTATTGGTCACACATGCATGCATTGCAATTAATTCATTGGAAAACACAATTGTTTGAGGAAAACGAGTGCATTAGTTGAGTCCTTTATCAAACTATTTCCACCACTCATCATCTATCTTGGTTGGTGAGATTTTTGAGTTGAGCCCTATAAACCGGTAAGGAGGGAGTATCTTTGTGTTGAAATTATTAGTGCTTCATTCTTCCTATTTGCATGTGCTAGTTATTGCTTGTCTTGATAATTCGTTTACCTATAAAATGCTTATGCATAGGAAGAGAGTTAAACTTAAATGTGTTAATTACATGCTATATGATTCTCTATTTGTGCTTCAATTCTTGTCCTTTATGTGAGCATCATTAATATCCCAAGCCTATCTTAATGGCTATAAAGAAAGACCCTGCTGGGAGATAACCCAATAGTTATCCATTTTATGTTTTAATGTGATGACATGATTATTGATACTGTAAAGATTGTGTTTTTATATTTTAATTATAATTTTTCCCAAGTAAAGCCTTTGGAATGATTTGAATGATAGTTGAATTAATTCTGTGCAAAAACAAAAACTTTTGTGCCTAGTGCTAGAATTTACACTTTTTACTAGAACATGATAAGATTCTAATTTTTAAAATATTATTAAGATACAATTTTTTTACACTGTCCTAATTTTTCAGAATGTTTTGAGTTACAGAAGTATAGTTTTTATTCAGATCATTACATACTGTTCTATTTTAGACATATTCTCTTTTTCTATTGCTTAGTGTGTTTATTTTAATGATGCTATGGATGATATGGAGGGGTATATGTCATGGAGAAGTTATAATACAATAGGTATTATTCAATAATAATTATGAATTGGTTTACAAAAGTATCTAAGTTTCTGGTTTATCGATTATACTAATGGATCTCACGAGGTTTTGTTGAGTTTTGTGTGCTGAAGTTTTCAAGTTTTGCGTGAGTTTATGATGGAAAAAGGAATAAGGAGCGGCAGTCCCTAAGCTTGGGGATGCCCAATTGATGTAGGGTTGAACCCTAATGGCCGACCTTCCACGATTTGGAGGGGAATTCCTGAAAAACACGATGAACACAAGAGAGGGGAAACACTCAAATCAACGAGATCTGATCACACATATGCTAAACCACATACACAAAGGGGTGACAAAGGTCAAATACAACAAAGGAGGATACACGATAGTTAGTTCATCCCTATCCCTGAGGAAAGAGGTCTTGAATCCACTAGGGATCTTCCCACAAGGGGGTTTTGAATCCACTTGGGGGATCTTCTCCTAGGAGGCCTTGGTCACCAATGGAGTAGGGGTACAAGTAGATGAGTGATGTCGGCTAGAACTACATCAGTATTTCCCCAAATAGGAAGGGATGATGCAGCACAACAACGATAGGTATTTCCCTCAGTGATGAGATCAAGGTTATTGAACCAGTAGGAGAACCAAGCAACACTATGTAAACATCACCTACACACAAATAAAAAATACTCTCAACCCGAGTGTAAAAGGGGTTGTCATTCCCTTTCAGGCAATGGCGCCAAAAATTGGCAAATGGACGTGATAAAAATATGATAGATAGGATAAACAGATCTCGGATAAAATAAATTGCAGCAAGGTATTTTTGTATTTTTTGGTTTAATAGATCTGAAAATAAAATCAAAGGAAAATAGATCGCGAAGGCAAATATATTAAAGAAGAGACCCGGGGCCCGTAGATTTCACTAGTGGCTTCTCTCGAGAAAAATAGCGAATGGTGGTTAACGAATTATTGTTGGGCAGTTGATAGAACTTCAAATAATCATGACGATATCTAGGCAATGATCATTATATAGGCATCACGCCCAAGATTACTAGACCAACTCCTGCCTGCATCTACTAGTATTACTCCATACATCGACCGCTATCCAGCATGCATCTAGTGTATTAAGTTCATGGAGAACCGGAGTAATGCAATAAGAACGATGACATGATGTAGACAAGATCTATTTATGTAGAAATAGACCCCATCTTGTTATCCTTAATAGCAAGGATACATACATGTCAGTTCCCCTTCTGTCATTGGGATCAAGCACCATAAGATCGAACCCATCACAAAGCACCTCTTCCCATTGCAAGATAAATAGATCAAGTTGTCCAAACAAAAACCAAGTATCGGAGAAGAAATACGAGGCTATAATCAATCATGCATATAAGGGATCAAAGAAGACTGAATTAACTTTCATGGATAAAAAGAGATAGATCGGATCATAGACTCAAAGTTCATTGGATTCCAACAAACACACTGCAAAAGAATTACATCATATGGATCTCCAAGAAACCATTGTATTGGGACTCAAATGAGAGAGAGGAGCCATCTTTCTATTAACCACGACCCCGAACGTCTACAAAAGACTACTCACACATCATCAGAGAGGCACCAATGGACATGATGAACCCCTCCGTGATGGTATTTAGATTGGATCTGGTGGTTCTGGACTCTGCGGCGGTTGGAATTGATTTTCGTCGACTCCCTTAGGGTTTCTAGAATATTGGGGTATTCATAGAGTAAAGAGGCGGTCCGGGGGGCACCCGAGGTGGGCAAAACCCACCAGGGCTTCTTCGGCCCATTGGATGTCTTCTGGTCCAAAAAAATCAACAAAAAGTTCCGCTGCATTTGGACTCCGTTTGGTATTGATTTCCTGTGATGTAAAAAACATGAAACAACAACTGGCACTTGGCACTATGTCAATAGGTTACTACGAAAAAATGATATAAAATGACTATAAAACATCCAAGAATGATAATATAACAACATGGAGCAATCAATAATTATAGATACATTGGAGACATATCAGCATCCCCAAGCTTAATTCTTGCTCGTCCTCGAGGAGGTAAATGATAAAACAGAATTTTTGATGTGAATGCTGCCTAACATGTCATCTCATTTTCTTTTCTTTATAGCATGGACATTTGGACTTTTATGTGATTCGAAGCAATAGTCTAGTTTTGACATGATAACTTAAATACTCAAGCATATCAACAAGCAACCATGTCTTTCAAAATGTCAATGTTAAAATAAGTTATCCCTAGCCCATCATGCTCAATCATTGATCCATTCATGAAACACACTCGCATATTAACTACACCCAATGCTCAAGTACGATCATAGTGCCCCTAGTTGGTGCTTTATAAGAGAAGATGTAGACTCAAATTAAAAATTAAAATTTGATAAAGTAAAAGAAAGGTTCTTCTCAAAGGGAAGTAGGGATTTGTAGAGGTGCCAGAGCTCAAAGCAAAAATTGAGAGATAAAACATTTTGAGAGGCATACTTTTCCCACCAACGAAAACGACTTAGAGTTCCCAACACTTTCCATGCTAGATATATCATAGGAGGTTCCCAAACAGAAAATAAAGTTTATTCCTTTTTCCACAATAGTTTCACTTAACATGGCTAACCGTATCCACGGGTGCCTTCCATACCAACACTTTCCAAGGAATTTATTATTTTACAACATAAGGTAAATTCATTTTTCATTTGGGACTGGGCATCCCAAATAACTTTGCCTTACTCTCGTGCAATGACAAGTGAATAAACACTCATCGTGAGAATAACACATCTAGCATGGAAAATATTAACCACCCCTTTCCGCCTCACGAGCGGTACGAGCACACAAAATAAAAAAATTATTTTGAATATTAGAGATGGCACATACAAATTTTCTTAGAACAACAAAAGAATACCACATATAGGTAGATATAGTGGACTCATGTGGCAAAACTGGTTTGAAGGATTTTGGATGCACAAGTAGTGATCATACTTAGTGCAAAATGAAGTCTAGCAAAAGATTGAGAAGCGAACAACCAAGAAAAGAATAATCTCATAAGCGAGCATTAAGCATAATTAGCACTGAATAATGCACCACAAGTAGGATGTAATTTCATTGCATGACTATTTACTTTCATGCTTGCATAGTGAACCACAAACCATAACACCAATATTCTTACTAAAGCACAATTACTCATCAACATGACTCACATATCACTTCATCATATCTCAAAACTATTACAAGGAATCAAGTTTATTTTGTCCAATGATATTCATGAAAGTTTTTATTATATCCTTCTTGGATATCTACCACTTTGGAACTAATTTTCATGAGTTGCTTTTGATAAGCTCAAACAAATATAAGTGAAGATCATGATCATAATATTTCTTTCTCTCAAATTAATTTAAGTGAAGAAAGAGAGAATTTCTTAATTTTTTTACTAACTTTCAAAAAATATAAGTGAAGCAAGAGAGCATTTCTTCAAAAATACTAAATCACACTGTGTTCAAAAAGATATAAGTGAAGCACTAGAGCAAATCTATAGATCATAAAAATTTAAGTGAAGCATAGAGAGAAATTCTAACAAGTCATGGAATAATTTTGTCTCTCAAAAATAGGTGTGTCCAGCAAGGAATCAAGACTTAAAACACAAAGAAAAGCAAGCAAAGACTCATATCATACAAGATGCTCCAAGCAAAACACATAATATGTGACGAATAAAAATATAGCTTCGAGTAAAATACCGATGGTCATTAGAAGAAAGAAGGGATGCCACACGGGGCATCCCCAAGTTTAGGCTCTTCTTACTCCTTATTCCTTCATCCATCGTGATCTCACCCAAAATTTGAATTCAATCACACAAAAAACTTCATGAGATCCGTTAGTATAAGAAAACGAATCACTACTATAAGTGTTGTTGCAAACATATTTTATTCTTGCATTATATCTACTGTATTCCAACTTTTCTATGGCAAAAACTCTTCAAATAAAACCATAGAATCATCAAAACAAGCACACAATGCAAAGAAAACAGAATCTGTCGAAAACAGAACAGTCTGTAGCAATCTGGGTGTTTTGACGGCCTGATAAATTTGTATATTAATCTTCTGCAAAAAGAATTGGTATTTTATCGCTCTCTTGTTAAAAATGAAAATTATTTTCGTGAGTGCAAAAGTTTTTGTTTTTTAGCAAGATCAAACAACTATCACCCAAGAAGATCCTAAAGGCTTTACTTGGCACAAAAACTAATTAAAACAGAAAAAAGACAATCATAACAGTAGCATAATTATGCTAACACTCAATAACAGGAAGCAAAAAACTAAGTAAATTTTATTCATTGGGTTGCCTCCGAACAAGCTTTATTGTTTCACGCCCATAGCTAGGCATAAAGTAAGGATCTAAGTTTTGTCATCTTTGGTCTTAGATCCATAAGATGCCCTCATGATTGAGTCATATGGTGGCCTAACTCTTGTTCTAGGAAAGTGTTCCATACCCTTCCTTAATGGAAATTGGAAATTAATATTGGCTTCTTTCATATCAATCACGTCACCGATAGTGCGTAAAAGTGGTCTACCAAGAATAATTGGACAAGACAAATTGCAATCAATATCAAGAACAATAAAATCTATGGGCACATAATTCGTATTTGCAAGAATAAGAACATCATTAATTCTTCCCATAGGCTTTTTAATAGTAGAATCCGCCAAGTGTAAATTTAAAGAACACTCTTCAATACCAGTAAGACCAAGCACATCACATAAAGATTTCGGAATTGTAGAAACACTATCACCCAAGTCACACAAAGCAAAACACTCATAATTTTTAACATTGACCTTGATAGTAGGTTCCCACTCATCATGTAATTTTCTAGGAATTGAAACTTCTAGTTCCAACTTTTCTTCTAAATCTTTCATAATAGCATCAACAATATGTTTAGTAAAAGCTTTATTTTGTTCATAAGCATGGGGTGAATTTATCATGGATTGCAAAAATGAAATACAATCAATCAAAGAGCAACTATCATAATTAAAGTCTTTGTAATCCAAAAGAGTGGGCGCATCACTAGTTAAAGTTTTGACCTCTTCAAACCCACTTTTATCAATTTTCTCAACAAGATTTTCACCCTCCGAATTATCGGGATGCCTTATAGCTAAAGTTGACTCTTCTCCAGTCCCTTTTTCATCAATCTTAATTTTACTAAACAAGGAATCAATATAAGAAACACCAATCATTTTAAGATCTTCATCACTTTTACGAAAGCAATCACTAGAAAATGTTTTTTCTAAGCAAAGTAGTTGTTTTCTTACTTTCATCCACAAAAACATAAAGAACTTCAACTGATTCCTCAACTTTAGGCACAAAAATTTTCATCTTGAGATTTTCTACATCATGAGAGATTCTATCAACACTTCTAGACAAATCATTAATCTTATTCAACTTTTCTTCTATGGTAGTGTTGAAAACTTTTTGCGTGTTGATAAATTCTTTAATACTATTCTCAAGATCATAGGTGTTCCTATTATTATTATAAGAAGGATTTCCATAAGAATTACCATAATTATTAGAGGAATTACTAGGAAAAGGCCTAGGATTAAAATTACCTCTATAAGCATTATTATTGAAATTGTTTTGCGAGATAAAATTCACATCTATGGCATCACTATTTTGCTCAATCAAAGTAGACAAAGGAATATCATTGAAATCAATAGGAGCACTTTTACTAGCAACCAATTTCATAAGAGCATCAACCTTTTCACTCAAAGAAGAAACTTCTTCAACCGAATTAACTTTTTTACTAGTAGGAGCTCTTTCGGTATGCCATTGTGAATAATTTTCCATAATTTTATCAAGCAATTTGGTGGCTTCATCCAAAGTAATTTCCATAAAAGTACCACCCGTGGCGGAATCTAAAAGACGAGAAACAAAATTCAACCCTATGTAAAAAAATTGTATGATCATCCAAAGATTTAACCCATGAGTTGGGCAAGTCCTTAGCATCATTTTCATCCTTTCCCAAGATTGTGCAACATGCTCATGTTGAAGTTGCTTGAAATTCATGATCTGGTTTCTAAGGGAAAAAAATTTTGCGGGAGGAAAATACTTAGTGATAAAGGCATCTTTGCACTTATTCCAAGAATCGATACTATTGCGAGGCAAAGAAGAAAACCAAAATTTTGCAGAATCACGCAAAGAAAACGAAAATAATTTCATCTTCACAAAATCAAAGTCCACATCTTTTTTCTTTTGCATATCAAATAATTCCAGGAAGTTATTAATATGTGACGCGGCATCCTCATTAGGAGTACCGGAAAATTGATCTTTCATAACAAGATTCAGCAAAGCAATATTAATATCACAAGACCCCACACTAGTGGCGGGAGGAGCAAGGGGAGTGCCAATAAAATCATTATTGTTGGTATTTGAGAAATCACACAACTTGGTGTTCTCTTGAGTCATTGTGACTACACAACTAGATTGTACTAAAAAAACAGATCCAGCAAAAAATGGCGAACGAAAAAGAGGGCGAATAAAATGGCAAATTTTCGTGAAGTGGGGGAGAGGAAAACGAGAGGCAAATGGCAAATAATGTAAATTGCGAGGAGATGAGATTTGTGATTAGGAACCTGGTAGATGTTGATGATATCTCCCCGGTAATGGTGCCAAAAATTGGCAAGTTGACGGGAGACTATCTTGACTTGATCTTCCCCGGCAACGGCGCCAGAAATTCCTTTTGATG